>NC_091315.1:5914501-5931231 GCF_038502225.1 Cherax quadricarinatus
ATCAGAAATTCTAGGAACAAAAAAGATATCACGAAATAGTGAAATAAAATTAGCAAAATCAGATGAACCCCAACTCCCACCAACAGAAACAGCAAACAGACTCAATGACTTCTTCTCCACTATAGGACAAAACCTTGCCAATAAAATCCCAAGCTCAGATACCCCACCAAATGACTACCTCACCGGCAACTACCCGAACACACTGTTCCTAGCTCCGACTAACCCATACGAAGTCTCCCTTATTATCAACACACTAAAAAACAAGGCAGGAGATTTAAATACCTTACCACCCTTTATATACAAAAAAGTGTCACAAGTGCTATCACCAATCATTGCAACACTCTTTAACAAATCCATTGAATCCTCCACCTTCCCTACAGTACTCAAAATAGCAAGGGTCACCCCGATCCACAAAGGAGGAGACCAAACAGAGTTGAATAACTATAGGCCAATATCCAACTTACACCCTCTCTCAAAAATCTTCGAAAAATTAATTCATAAACGAATCTACTCCTACCTTATCTCCCAAAACATACTCAACCCCTGCCAATTTGGATTCAGGCCAAATAAAAATACTAATGATGCTATTATACACATGCTAGAACATATATACACTGCAATAGAGAAAAAAGAAGTCCCACTGGGGATCTTCATTGACTTACGTAAAGCTTTTGATACAGTTAACCATGACTTGCTCCACGTAAAATTGTCACACTATGGTATAAGAGGGCACTCCCTCAACTACCTCAAGTCATACCTCAGCAACAGAAGCCAATATGTGTATGCAAATGGGGCAAACTCTTCTGCACAACCAATTACAGTTGGTGTCCCACAGGGAAGTGTCCTTGGCCCTCTTCTCTTTCTCCTATACATAAATGACCTACCAAATGCTTCGCAATTACTCAAACCCACACTATTTGCAGATGACACTACATACGTCTTCTCCCACCCGAGCCCAGTCACGCTAGCCAATACTGTAAATACCGAATTACAGAAAATATCTACCTGGATGAGGACTAACAAACTTACACTAAACATTGACAAAACCTACTTCATTCAGTTTGGTAACAGAGCTACAGATGTCCCTCTTAACATAATGATAAACGGATCACCTATTACAAAGCTAACAGAGGGAAAATTCTTAGGAATCCACCTTGATAATAGACTCAAATTTCATACACATATACAACAAATTTCTAAGAAAATTTCCAAGACTGTAGGCATACTATCGAAGATACGGTACTATGCTCCACAGTCAGCCCTCCTGGCCCTATATCACTCTCTTATTTACCCCTATCTCACCTATGGAATTTGTGCATGGGGCTCAACAACAAGTAACCATCTCAGACCACTAATTACCCAACAAAAGGCTGCAGTTAGAATGATAACAAATTCTCACTATAGGCAGCACACTCCACCAATATTCAATACACTAAACCTACTCACCATACAAAACATCCATACTTATTACTGCACCTATTACATACATAGAACACTTAACTCTGATATTAACCCTCCCCTCAAACATCTTGCCAACCTCAACAGAACACATGACCATAACACAAGGCACAGATCACTCTTTGATGTTCCTCGTGTCCATCTCACACTATGCAAAAACTCAATGCACATAAAAGGCCCTAAAATCTGGAATTCATTACCTGTAAATATAAAAGAAACACTACCTGTTTATAAATTCAAGTCTCTTCTCAAAGATCACTTACTCACCCAAAACCAAATAAATACTGAATTGTATATCTTAAATGTTTCTCACAATTTTATCACATAAATGTTAAACCTAAAACCCAATCTAACTTTATTATTTTTTAAATACACTACCTAACAGAATACTCCATTCTACTGAATGTACAACAATGCATACAACCATATGACCTGTCTTTGTAATACTCACTTGTGCTTTATAGTAATCTGTTTACATTAAAGTTTTATCACTGATTTCATCATTGCTTAGTTAATCTTAAGTTAATTTTAAGCCAGCCCGTTATGCTATGCATAGTATAAGTGGCTTTGGCATGCTGCTCTTATCTATATTTTTTGTACCTCTGTATGCTTGCTCAAATTTTTAAATAAATAAATAAATAAATAAATAAATTGTTGCTGACCTAGCAGGATTTCAAGCGCCCCCTCGCCCATGGGCACTCCTCAGTCAGTCTAGTCAAGGGGCAGAGAGAGGCAGGTTCGGCTGTGGCGCCCTTCCACATACTTCAGTTACAATATACGTACTTCCAGCCTACGTGAGTATTACTTTACCCTATCCACATATCGAACTCCCACATGATAAATGGTGGCACCGGTGTGGAGCGTGGATTAGTTTTTACGGGTAATTCAAGACGTTAGAAGACTGTTTGTGAGTAGCCGGCGGGTCAAAGGTGAACCGTCTCACCCACCAGCTACTCCCCTCACAACCTCCAGCCTGCAAGCCTGTTGCAGCCGTTTCAAGCTTCCTGGCTTAGTTCGTGTGCTAATTGCTTCAATCTCCGAGGGGTTGACCCGGATTTTGCAATTAAGCCAGTCAGTAAGCCAGACTGTGGAAGTGAATGCCGGTCAGCCTATCATCCAGCCTGTCTCCTGTCATCCACCTGCTCCTTTGTGCTGTGTGCATCGTTACACGTCTTCCAGTCAGCCATTCTCGTGGGTTAAGCCAGTCAGCCAACCCAGCTTCTAACCCAGCTGAGAGAGAGAAGTAAGCCACGCAAGTTCAGAGCCTCTGAAGTATCGTCTCATGTATCGCTTTGTGCTCCCAGTTGGATGCTAAGCGTGGTTTTCACCATTCCTGTGGCATAGTGGCTTATCAAGCCACTTTCGTGGGTAGCGTGGAGTGCGCGCCAGAGCGCCAGCGAGAGTCATCTCACCAACCGCTATACACTCTCCCTCCACCCACCCACCACTAACCACCCACCACCAGCCACCCACCTCATCTACCTGTGGCTGTTTGCACCCTTGTACCGGGTCCTAATACTGTTTTGGCTCGCATAATTGGTCAAGAGATTGTAGCTGAGCGCCGACGATAAAGCCAATTATGTGAGTCCACCGAGAAAGCGCATTTCTTCACGACGACAGTGTGAGTGTCGGCGTCATCAACGCGCAGGACAACCTTCCTCATCACCAGTCATCACCGTCGACTACACAGACTTCAGTGATAATTTTCTGTTTAGAGACATTTTTCTTGCATTTAAAGACATTTGCGTGTGTGAGACATTTATAGTGAATTTCTTGTGTACTCTAAACCTTGTGTTTTCAGTGTAGACTCAGTGTTTCTTTGACTCGTTATTTTTGCCATATTTTTCAGTGTTTTCGCTCATCTTATATTTTTATCTGTGTTTTTTTTATGCTACTCTCTGTCTGTAGTAAGTATTATTGTGTAGTGTACCAGTCAGTCACTCTGTGTGAAGTGATTCATTTTTTTTATCCTGTATTCTCTCAGCGTTGTATTCTCCAGTAATTGTCATTGTATTTCATGCAGTGATATTCACCCCAGTATACCAAATTATCCATTTATTTCTATGTGTGTCTTTTTTCGTATGCCAGCAGTGTCTCATTCCTCTAATTTTTTCGCAGACTGTGTACCATTATTTTTGCCAGCAAATTTTTGTCGTATCAGTCACAGCAAGATTTTGTTGTAAGAATATACTAAAAAAAAAAATGAATACGTGATTAAGTGTTGTGTGCCCTGCCACTAAGTGTTACACTACCCGTTTTGTTCCTTTGTTTTATTTTATTCATATTTTTATATTTCTTTGAACAAATTCACTCTTGATGTAATTTCAATTACTTTTAACGTAAAGTGTTTTCTTTACTCTGTTTGAGTAAATTGTTTTGTCTAATTTACAATTAAGAGTTAGTGTTCAATCAGTTTTCTTCATATTTTTATTTCATTATTTAACCTGAGTTTTCCCAGTGACACTTTATTATTGCAGTGATTATTTCTACACCTTATTTTATTGCACTGTTCTGCAGTGAATTATTTTGTTGCACTGTTCTGCAGTGAATTATTTTATTGCACTGTTCTGCAGTGAATTATTTTGTTGCACTTGTTCTGCAGTGAATTATTTTCTTTTATTGATATTTTTATGAATTATATTTTAATTTTGTTTATGCATTCTTAGAAAATACTTAAATTTCCCAGTTAACACTTTAGTAATTTTATTTTCTACTTTTTAAATTGATTTAAAATTTTATTAATTAATTTCTTTATTAGCAAGAGTAAAGACAGCTCATTTTGCATTTAATTCAGTCTCCAGTAATATTTTTACTTGTATATTTCAATGTAATTTTTTTTCTTGGCCAATAGTCCTTCACATTGAGTTGTCCTTCCTCTTGCAGTGTATCTTAGACAATTTTTATTACTTCTGCAGAATTAGTTGCATCTCTTTTATTTCAATTCTAGCATTTTGTATCATTTTTATTGTTCATTATTTTTGCCTTATTTGTTCTCGTGCAACTTTGCCATTATGTCTCACATACCGTCAAGTGATACTTTAGTGAATGTCGACACTCAGACCTCTCAGGCTACTGTTGCCCCTGTCATCAGTCCTCACAGTTCCTTAGCGACTGACAGACCGACCCAGACACCGAGATACTATAGTTATACTCGTGATTCCCTTGATGCGTTACCTTTATTCAATGGCCATGTACATAGTCTTGAAGCATGGTTTGCGGCCATTCGTTCTCGTGCTGGTGCTCTAGTTGAAAGTCCTCCTTCAGAGGAAAGTCTTATCAGACTTGCCAAAGAAGCTCTTCATCGATCCCCTGCTGCTGTTCATGTTGTTGATCTCCTTGATATGCGTGACTTCAGGAATCTTACTAAGTGGTCACAATATGAGGAACTGATTCGTTCTTTCCTTGTCCCAGTAAAAACAGTTGATCCATATGTCGTTCTTAGGGAACTAGTGAATGCTACACCCATGAGTAATGAATCATTGAGTGCATTTGCTGTTAGATTAGACAAACTTTTATCATCATTTATCAATGCTGTCCAGTCATCAGCTTTTCTCCCTGAAGAGGCTAAACCATTTACAGAATTGCTTGCTAAAATAGCAGCTTTTGGAGCAATCAAAGAACTAATGCCGCCTGCTTCCGTGTGTGCTTATGAGGCTCATCCTCCAACTGTAACGATGGAACCACTTACAGCCTTAAATCATGTACGTTCCTTGTGCCCCCAGGGTACTTTCCCATGTATTAAAAGTAATTTCACACCTATGCCTCAGTCTGCACCACCTCTTGTTTGCGCCACAGAGACAAATCGTGGTCGTCAACCATCTCAGAGGTCACCAAGAACCAGTGTACAGAGTCGTTATAAACCTCGTAGTATTCATAGTACATTCAGTAACCATAGTCGGCGGACTTGTTACAACTGTGGTTTCCATGGCCATATTGCAATTAATTGTCCTGATAGTTACCCTAAGAGACGTCGTACTGATGATGAGTACCCAGATCTTCCCTACTGTACTTATCATAGAATACATGGACATGACACATCTGAGTGCAATGCTCTCTATAACCTTCAGTACTCTAGGTCTTTCCGTGGCCGTTCCAACCGCAGAACCCGTAGAGGAAACAGACGTCGTGGTTCTCAAACTAACCAGAACCAGGCTCATTCTTCCAATTCGGGGGAATTCGAGCGCCCCAGTCAAACCGTCCCATGGTGACAGTAGGTGATAATGAGTACACCATCCCCGTTCACAATTCCTTTGAAGCCTTAAGCAGTCTCGAGAATGACAATCCTGCTGATGATGTTGCTTCACATGTCTCTGACATAGATGATTTTGGGGATGAAGTAGAACAAGTCTTTTCTGATGACAATCCACCTTTTTGTTTGCACATAACTTCCAATGCAACCATAGGCCCTATAGTGCAAGCATCTGTTCATAATGCGCCCGTTCATTTGTTCATGGACTCTGGTGCGCAAGTCAATGTTATTAGGTCTAGTTTGTTTAAGGATAAGCAGTTACGACATGTCTTTCTCGTAGAACCGACTCATGTGTCCTCCCTTAGTGGAGTAGCTGGTTCTCACCTGCGTGTCCGAGGTCGGACTTCCCTAACCTTTTCTATTCAAGGTAGAGACTTCACTGCTTCCTTCCTTGTTGTCGACCAGATTACTTTCCCTGGTGACCTTCTGCTGGGCTTTGCTTCCATGCGAGACTTACACATTGTGCTCGACCCTTATCGATGGCATGCCCAAATTGATGACTTGATCGTTCCATTCTGGGGTTACCAGCTTGGATCAGAGATCTGCCATACTGCCGCAGAGTATGACACTCGAATTAAGTCCTTACAGGCCAGTGCATTTTCCAGTAGCGTACCCAAGCGGTCAGGCACTGATGATCCTGTCACTTCTGTCTGTGTTCCTGCAACTTCAGACTTGCAAGATAGTGTCCAGTTACCTCAAGTGTCCGAGGACGCTCTGACTACCTTGAGTGCTGAGCCTATCCCTGCAATGTCTGCTAGTTCAAGTAGTAGTTTCTCCACAGGGGACGCCTTGTCGGAAAACAATTACTTGCAACTAGTAATGCCATCTCTTGTTGATGTCACATGCCGTCTGCAGAAAGACGTTTCTGTCGCAGCTAGTGCCCTCACTAGAGTGTCTGTAGTTGTTCCTAGTGTTCCAGATGGTGATAACGTCCTAGTTGACAGTGATTCCTGCAAAGTAAAAGGCCTATTTGTTGAACCATCCTTACATGTTGTAAGAGATAGTAAGATCCATTTCTTCCTAGCCAACACTTCTGGTCACAGTGTTCGCCTCAGAGCAAATACCAATCTTGTTGACCTTGTTCACTATCCTTACCCTGTTCAGGTAGAGGATGAGTTGTCACCTGACCAGTGGGTCGGTGCTATTTCTGCCGGGGAGACCTCATCCACTTCACTGGATCAATCTGTTCCACCAGTTGAGGAGAAAGACTTAGCTCCCACTGACTTCCCAGATGAAGTCAAGCGTTTGTTGACTCTGTTGAACAAACGTCGTAAAGCCATTGCCTTACCAGGTGAGAAGATGGGTATAACGAACTTATTGTCCCATCGTATTCCACTTGAACCTGGTACTAGACCTATCTACATACCTGCGTACAGAATGCCTCATTCACAAGTTGCTGTCGCAGAAGAATTGATCAATCAAATGATCGATGATGGAGTTATTGCACCTAGCAATTCACCTTGGAATGCACCCTTGATACTAGTACCTAAGAAGGATGGTACTTGGTGCCCAGTGATTGACTTTAGGAAGTTAAACGCGAAAACCATTCCAGATCGCTTTCCACTCCCTGTACTGGGTGATCTTTTACGTAACATCGGAGATAACAAAGTCTTTTCAACCCTGGATTTGTTACAAGGGTTTTGGCAAGTCCCTCTTCACGAGGACAGCCAAGAGCTAACTGCATTCTCCACTCCTACAGGTCATTATCACTTCCTCCGTATGGCGTTTGGATTACGATCTTCCCCTATCACGTTCTCAAGGCTCATGACTAATATCTTTAGAGGTCTCATAGGTAATGCACTTATGGTGTACTTAGATGACGTAATCGTCATGTCTAAAGACATGGATACACACTTGAAAAGACTTGATGTAGTACTTGGTAAGCTTGAAGAAGCCAATTTAAAAATCAAACTGTCTAAATGTCAATTTTTCAGATCAGAAATTAAGTTTCTTGGTCACATAGTCACTCCTAGAGGGGTTACGACTGACCAAAGTAAAGTAACTGCAGTACTAAATTTTCCAACACCCAAAACTGCTGATGCCGTAAGATCCTTTGTGGGCTTAGCAGGTTTTTATAGATCTTTCATTGCCAATTTTTCTTCCATAGCTGCTCCTCTAACTGAGTTGCTTAAGAAAGATGCTCCTTTTGTTTGGACCTTCCATCAAGAAAGAGCATTCCAAACTCGAAAAGAAAAGCTAACATCTGCTCCAATTTTGAAATTTCCAGATTTCTCTAAGCCCTTCTATCTGACAACTGATGCTAGTTCAATTGGCATAGGCGCCGTACTAGCTCAGAAGACCGATGGCAAGTACAACGCAGTTGCATTTGCTAGCCGAGTCCTTACGACGACTGAACGTAATTATACAGTAACTGAGCAAGAAGCTTTAGCAATAGTATGGTCTTTAAAGCACTTCCGAGACATTATTTATCAGTACTCTGTTCATGTCTTGACAGACCATGCTCCACTGATACCCTTATTCCAGAACAAACAACCTACTGGAAGGTTAGCCAGATGGACCTTGACTATCCAAGAGTTCAATCCCACCTTTGAGCATTTACCTGGCAAGTCAAATGTAGTCGCAGATGCCTTATCGCGACATGTTAGTATAGTAACTGCAGACCCTCCATTTAGTGCTGAAGATGTAAAGAATGCTCAACGAACAGATCCCATGTGGTCTGGTGTGATTCGATTCCTGCTCCAGGAAGATCTTATTCTGACTGTGAAGCCACCAGCACCCATCAGTGACTTTGTCATGAACCAAGAATTACTGTATCGAACAGCCGAGTTGGGTACTCCTAGCAGAAGAGTATACCAGTTAGTAATTCCACAGTCACTAATGAATGTAGCCTTACGGCTAGTTCACGATGTACCAGGTGTTGCACACCCTGGTATGGATCGTTCAGTAAAACAAGCCAGATTGAAATACTTTTGGCCTCGTATGGCAACTGATATTTCTGAGTATGTTAAAAAATGTAGTGTCTGCATGCAACATAAAGGTAATGCTAATGGTCCTAATCCAATCCAAGTATATCCAACTACTAGCGAACCGTGGGAAAGAGTTGGGCTAGATTTGTTAACTAATTTCCAATGTTCCCTCCAAGGCAACAAACATCTGTGTGTTATGGTAGACCATTTCACCAGATATTGTGAGTTAGTTCCTATTGCAGATAAGACTGTCGAGACAGTAGCTAAAGCGTTTAAAGAACGCATTATCTGCAGGCATACCACCCCTAAGTCCCTAGTAACAGATAATGGAGGTGAATTCTGTAATGAGATTCTTGAAAATTGTGTACCTTGTACAAGATCTCTAAATCCACCATTGTTCCTCATCATCCTGCCAGCAATGGGTTAGCAGAACGAACCAATAAGAAAGTACTTGATGTCTTGAGAGCCACTATCAATCCCAACAGTGAAACTTGGGATGAAGTTATACCTGATGTGCAGTGTGCTATAAATTCTGCTTACAATGTTTCTATAGGTGACACTCCACATTATGCATTGTATGGTGTAGATAAACGTTTGCCTTATGAGTTGCTATATTCTAATCCGAAACCAAATTACAACCCTGATGATTTCATAGCAACTCGTACCAGCTTAGCTCAACGTGTTTTTAGAAGAATCCGTGAAACACTTCATAAATCAACAGCAGAATTTACAAGAGTCGCAAACACTCGAGCAAAGCCATCCAAAATCAAAGTAGGTTTGAGAGTTATGCTGATTAACTTTAACAAAACGTCTGCAATGCCAAAGCTTGATCAAAAGTTTGTTGGTCCTTATCGAGTAGTTGAACATATCACTGGTAATAAGTATAAGGTTAGAGAGATTAGTACTGGTCAGTATAAAGAATCGCATTTAGATCATATGAAGTTAGTATGTGATGATAATGATGTTCCAACCCAGACTAATGTGACAGACTCTGACAATCCTCCTGATCCTGTACT
Organism: Cherax quadricarinatus; assembly: GCF_038502225.1. NCBI lineage: Eukaryota > Metazoa > Arthropoda > Malacostraca > Decapoda > Parastacidae > Cherax > Cherax quadricarinatus. The sequence goes on from NC_091315.1 coordinate 5,924,152, forward strand.
CTCTTCCTCTGATACTCAGTCAGACGATCAACCTGAATGTCGTTATTCCCTACGTACACGACAGGTATTGAGAAATCCTCAAGTATCATTTGTAACATCCAATTCAGATTTGCCTCAAATACAGCATGAGTTAGCCAATGCAACAGAGTTTGATCCTCCCAGAGATGACACCCATTCTGCATATGTCAATCTTACCCTAGCAGAGTTGGGGTTAAATGTAAATAACCTGTATAGATGAATAATTACAGTATCAACTTATCAGTATTCAAGAATTTTTTTTTTGTGTTCATGTTCTCTCCGCATTCTGAGAGTTAACAGTCTAGATTTGAGTGCACCGAATCTGCCTTTCTGTTAAACACTTCTTTGTATATATTCCTTCCTCAGAATCCGTAGATCACATGAATACAGATTGATCGATCAAATTTTTTTTTATCACTTGTAATCTCAATGTTGAGTTTCATTCGATGAGTTGTGCTATATTATACCTTGTATTGCATTACAGTTTCAGTTACGTAAGCTTCCATTCCAATGTTCTACTTATGTATGTTATAATGTTTAATTGTTGTGTACTTTGACATTGTATAGAATCAGCCCAAGCCGTATACCTGCCATCTCTAGTTTGTATTAGTTGTATGTCGGGACAACATACGTTAGCGTCGCCGAGCTCTCAGTAGTAGTAACCAGTTACCAGTAACCAGTGTACCAGTAGATGACTCACTACCAACCGTCTCTGCCTGAGTCACTGGCTGTATTCATATTGTTGCTGACCTAACAGGATTTCAAGCACCCCCTCCCCCATGGGCACTCCTCAGTCAGTCTAGCCAAGGGGCAGAGAGAGGCAGGTTCAGCTGTGGCGCCCTTCCACATACTTCAGTTACAATATACGTACTTCCAGCCTACGTGAGTATTACTTTACCCTATCCACGTATCGAACTCCCACATGATAGACAGACACACAGGTAGACAGACACACACACAGATAGAGAGAAGGACACACACAGGTAGACATAAAGACACACACAAGTAGACAGACACAAAGGTAGAGAGAAAGACACACAGGTAGACAGACACAGGTAGACAAAGACACACAGGTAGACATAAAGACACACACACAGGTAGACAGAAAGACAGACACACAGATAGACAGATAAACAAACACACAGAGATACACAGATATATAGGCAGACAGATACAGACAGGTTTATGTGCAACAGTGAAAACAAATAGAGTTCGAGAGTAAGAGCCTTTCTTGCCACAATCTCCAGTGCAAGTTTCAGACTTCATCTTAGGGGCCATGGTGAAATTTACTGTCCAGTTAGTACACTTAATACAGTATGATGCTGCTGATAGGACAGGGTTACTCAAACTGATGCTGCCTGCATGACGCATTGCCGCCGCGAGTATTGTCAAATATTGTACAGTGGTGTGCATCAGCTGGCCCAGCCCAGCTGCCAGATGCACAGTCGTAAGTCGAGTGGACGTATGTCGAGCAGGTCGTAAGTCGGATGGTAGATGTATATACACATATATAGTCACTGGACACTTACATAGAACTGCTATTATCATCTGGAAGCTTTTGTGTGTGTACTCGCCTAGTTGTACTCTCACCTAGTTGAGGTTGCAGGGGTTCAGTCCTAGCTCCTGGCCCTGCCTCTTCATTGGTCGCTACTAGGTCACTCTCCCTGAAGCATGAGCTTTATAATACCTCTGTGTGTGTGTGTGTGTACGTACCCCTAAATGTACTGAGTTAGGATTCGGCAACTCTCAAAATGACATATTACTGGCTGTCAACACCCATGGGGTGGCATGTTTTTCTCCCCACCTTCTAACTACCTACCATTCTTTCTTTCTTTTTCTTTCTTTCTTCATTCTATCTTTCATTCTTCATTCTTTCTTCCTTCATTCTTTCCTCCCTTCCCTCCTTCTGGTGTCTATAATATATAAGCACATATATAGTCACTGGACACTTATACAGAGCTGCTATTATCTTCTGGAAGCTTGTGTTGTGTGTGTGTGTGTGTGTGTGTGTGTGGACTCCTAAATGTGCTGAGTCAGGGTTTGGCAGCTGTCAAAATGACATGTTACTGGCTGTCAACACCCATGGGGTTGCATGGACAGCTGATGGATAACGAACTGGAAATGTGTCAGTTTTTACACAGGAAGACATAAATGAGATTCCAGAAATTAACAATTATACAGTTCCTGATGAATTTAGATTAACTAATATTACTGTCACGAGGGACATGGTTATCAAACAGATAGATAAACTGAAGCAAAACAAGTCCCCTGGACCCGATGAGTTGTTTTCCAGGGTACTTAAGGAATGCAAGATGGAACTTAGTCAGCCATTAACGAGTGTGTTTAATGCGTCCATCGTTACCGGTGTTGTGCCAGAGTTGTGGAAGATGGCTAATGTGGTTCCTGTATTCAAATCAGGGGATAAGTCCACTCCTTCAAATTACCATCCAATAAGCCTGACGTCTGTAGTGGGTAAGTTATTAGAATCAATTATAGCTGACATTATTAGAAGTCAACTTGAGGAGCCCTAATTTGATTAATGAATCTCAGCATGGGTTCATGAGAGCTCGTTCCTGCCTGACAAATTTGCTGACGTTCTTCAGTAGAACATTTGAGGCAGTGGACAGTGATAAAGAATATGATATTTTTTATTTGGGTTTTAGTAAAGCCTTCGATAGAGTACCTCACAAGAGACTCTTTAAGAAAAGTGGCAGCTCATGGTATAGAAGGTAAAGTTCTAGCATGGATAGAGGCATGGCTTGCCAATAGAAAGCAGAGAGTTTCCATTAATGGGGTCAAATTGGAATGGGTATTAGTCACTAGTGGCATTCCACAAGGGTCAGTTTTAGGCCCTCTCTTGTTCATAATTTACATTAATGGCCTTGATGAAGGGATTGTGAGTGACATGAGTAAATTTGCTGATGATACAAAGATAGGCCGTATAATTTATTCTGAGGAAGATAGCAATGAACTTCAGGAGGATTTGGATAAATTAATGTCTTAGTCTGAAAAATGGCAGATGAAGTTCAGTGTGGATAAGTGTAAGGTACTAGTCCTTGGTAATGAAAATAACCCTCAAAGCTATAAACTACGTGAAGTAGAGCTTGATCATACAGAATGTGAAAAAGACTTGGGGGTCATGGTAAGCAGAAATCTAAAGCTAAGACAGCAGTACCTTAATGTGCACAACAAGGCTAACAGATTACTAGGATTTATCTCAAGAAGTGTAAGTAACAGAAGTCCAAAAGTTTATAGCTCTGTACCTGACTAGTGAGGCCTCATTTGGATTATGCTGCTCAGTTTTGGTCTCCTTCCTAGAGGATGGATATAGACTCATTGGAGAACATACAGAGAAGAATGACTAAAATGATTTACTGTGTAAGGAATCTTCCATATGAAGATAGACTTAAAGCCTTAAATCTCCACTCTCTGGAGAGATGTAGAATGAGGGGAGATATCATTGAAGTGTATAAGTGGTTGACAGGCATAAACAAAGGAGATATTAATAAAGTACTGAGGGTGTCGAACCAGGTAAGAACCAGAAATAATGGATTTAAGTTGGAAAAATTTTGATTTAGAAAGGACATAGGTAAGTACTGGTTTTCTAACAGAGTTGTGGATGGGTGGAACAATCTTCAAAGTAGGGTAATCGAGGCTAGGGCCTTGGTTAACTTTAAAAAGAGATTGGACAAATATATGAGTGGGAGGCACTGGGTTTGATTGGTGTCATTGGGTACGGGAGTAAATTCTTGGGTAGAGGTCGTTTTGATAAGGACTTACCTTGCATGGGCAGTAGGCCTTCTGCAGTGTTTCTCCATTCTTATGTTCTTATTTCTGGTTCTAACCTGGTTCGACACCCTCAGTACTTTATTAATATCTCTTTTGTTTATGCCCGTCATCCACTTATACACTTCAGTGATATCTCCCCTCATTCTATGTCTCTCCAGAGAGTGGAGATTTAAGGCTTTAAGTCTATCTTCATACAGGAGATTCATTACACAGTACAGGAAGGCCCCACTTATACGGCTGGTTAGGTTCCAGGCTACCGCCGTAAAGCGGAAACCGCCGTAAAGTGGAACACCCTTTTTTTCCACTTACAAATGCATACAAACACTAGATAACAAGTTTACACTAACATATATTAAGTTAGCAATAGAACCAGGCATCAAAAAACAATAAAAAAGTACAATACACACATAGTGCACTCATTACTTACCTTAAAATATTTATAGTCTTAATCTAGGGTGAGACAAGTAGCATTTATTGTAAGAAATCAAGTGTGGTATGTATTGTAGTCAGCCAGGCTACCATACCAGGCCACCCCACCCACACATACAATTCTATGATATTTAAGCATCCCAGAGCGATAAAATGTATATACAGTTCACTCATTACTTACCTTAAAATATAGGGTGAGATGAGTAGTATTTATTGTAAAAAATCAAGTGTGGTATGTATGGTAGTCAGCCGGGCTACCATACCAGGCCAACCCACCTACACATAATATTCTATTACATTTAAGCATCCCAGAGCGATAAAATGTATATACAGTTCACTCATTACTTACCTTAAAATATTTGTAGTCTTAATGTAGGGTCAGGAGTAAGTAAATGAGATAAAACGAATAAATGAGAGAGAGAAAGAATGAGTGCATGAGAGAGGACAGGCACAGAGTTATGTAAACAAACCAGGTGAAGGTAAGTTTTGTAAACGAAGTGTACACGTCTGGTTTGTGTACAAGTTACATTGTGTACAGGTTGTCTCTACATTGATACAGTAGAATAAATAAAGAACACTCCCATTCTCATGTAACATCATTTTGAGAAGAAATGATGCTCTGAGTGAAGGCAATGGAAATAAGTCACTCTGACTTTTTTGGGTTATCCTAGGTTCTCTACACATATGTTGTTATGTATGATAATCTATGTAACTGTATTTGTGTATACCTGAATAAACTTACTTACATACATACGAAAGGAATAATTTTCTACAGTTACCCCAAGTAACACATTTTCTCTTATGTTAGATTAGAGAAAATGTTATTCTTGGCATCACTTGTACAAGTTATCTGGCTACCACACCTCATATTTATGTTTATTTATTCTATTGTAGGGTGTATTTATCATCTTTTTATGTTATGTATCGTGTTTATTATATAATTTTGAAAAAAATATCATGGATGGATTAGTGAAAATGTGTATATTAACGTAATATACAACATTTAATGAGACTCGGTGATTATTATTATTATTATTAGCATTTCTAATATGGCGTCATTTGTGCAAGTCGTCTGCTACCACATCTCATATTTATGTTTATTTATTCTATTGTGGGGTGTATTTATCATCTTTTTATGTTATGTATCGTGTTTATTATATAATTTTGAAAAAATATCATAGATGGATTAATGAAAATGTGTATTTAACGTAATATACGACATTTAAATGAGAGTCGATGATTATTATTATCATTACTAATATGACTTCTGGAGACATAAGACACTCTTACTGATTTTAATGTGTACCTGCATGCCAGCACAGTATGTAAGTTTATTTAACCCTTTGACTGTCGCGGCTGTATATATACGTCTTACGAGGTACCGTGTTTGACGTATATATACTCATAAATTCTAGCGGCTTCAAATCAAGCAGGAGAAAGCTGGTAGGCCTACATGTGAGAGAATGGGTCTGTGTGGTCAGTGTGCACCATATAAAAAAAATCCTGGAGCACGCAGTGCATAATGAGAAAAAAAAACTCCGACCGTTTTTTTTTTAATTAAAATGCCGACTTTGTGGTCTATTTTCGTATAGTATTTATGGTTGTATTCTCGTTTTCTTGGTCTCATTTGATAGAATGGAAGACATATTATAGAAATAGAGATGATTTTGATTGATTTTACTATAAAAAGAACCTAGAAATGGAGCTCAAAGTAGGGGAAATGTTTGATTTTTGCCAATGTTCAAAAGTAAGCAAATGATGCCATTTTCCAGTAAATGTCCAACTAGCCATTCTAATATGCAGTCATGAATGGGTTGATGTTATTTATACAATTATTACAGTATTGCAGTAGTCTGCATAATAGTAAGTCTTCAATTTTTTGTTTGAATAAAAATTCAAAATAGAAAGCAAGAGTAATATCAGAGGGGCCTGGAAACACGACTGATGAGCAAAGAAAATGTTATTTTAGAGCCAGGAATGTCTGCATTGTTCATTCTGGACCTTATTTTGAAATTGTCATATTTTTTAGTTTTCGTGAAATTGGCCAAATTGCAAATTTCTGAGCACATTATTAGGTAGTTGAAATCGGTAAATGGGCAGTTTCTTGTACTCAATCGATAGAAAAAATGGAGTTCTAAAGAAATAGCTATGAGTTTGGGCGACTGGAACAATGGAATTAGCCAAAAATAGGGCTCAAAGCGGGCGAAATCGCCGATTTGTAAACGGCGCCGAGGTTGCTAACTTCGCGAGAGCATAATTCCGTCAGTTTTCCATCAAATTTCGTTTTTTTTGGTGTCATTACAATCGGGAAAAGATTCTCTATCATTTCATAAGAAAAAATATTTTTTTTTTTTTTTTAAATTTTGCGACACCAGGACATAAGACGTATATATACGGCCGCGACAGTCAAAGGGTTAAGTACAGGTATACATAAGTATAATTATCAGAGTATATATAAAATATGAAATAACTTTTAAAAACATTTGAAATTTTGGAGTTTCCAGACAAAATGGAGAGACTTAGTGCTTACTGAGCTCACGAAGAATGTAAACAAACAAGGTGGGGCGCGGTGACCGTATTAGATAGTCAGGTGGGGGGAGCCGTATAGCGAGTTTTGGTCATAATTTGAAATGACCGTATTAGCGGAACGCCGTAAAGTGAAACGCCGTAAAACGGGGCCCTGCTGTATATCGTTTTAGTCATTCTTCTCTTTATGTTCTCCAATGAGTCTATATCCATTCTGTAGGAAGACCAAAACTGAGCAGCATAATCCAAATGAGGCCTCACTAGTCAGGTACAGAGCTGTAAAATAACTTTTGGACTTCTGTTACTTATACTTCTTGA
>NC_091315.1:5931331-5978831 GCF_038502225.1 Cherax quadricarinatus
AAGATTCCTTCAGCTTATGTTCGATATTTGCAATTTCATTGACTCTTTGCCTTCATCTGTACAGGGAACTTCTCTCTCTTTCTAGTTTACATCTTCTCTTTTTTTCTTCTTAATGGAATGTGTCTTGACCAGATCTCAAGAACCACAGAATTATTTTTTTCAAGGAAATGCTCGGATCCGTGTTGTTTAGGATGTCTTCCCAGGACATGGCTTACTTGATCCCATTGTATGTTTTTGGTATTGAAATTTAATTTTGTGAAGAGACCTTCATGAATGCTCACATTTTGCTGGTCCGGAGCCCTGTGAATACATGTATGTACCTCTATTATGTTGTGATCTTAGTGTATTGTCTTTGATACAGTTACATTACTTGTCAGATCATCATTGTTAGTGAAGATGAGGTCCAGTATATCTTCTAGTCTTGTAGACTCTACTATTTGCTGGTTTAAAGTGAATTTGGTGCAGAGATTTAATAGTTCGTGTGTGTGTGAATTTTCATCTGAGCTGCCTCCAGGAGTGATCTCTGCTAAAACATTATGGATGTAAAATAGTAAGAGACAGGCGCTCTCTTTACAGAATACGGAAAAAGAATAACAGAGCGGCTACAAGAAGCCAATATATCTGAAATGCGTATGGAGACACTGGTCATAGAAATAGCAAACATCGAGCTAAAGCTAAGGGAATCTTATAGGAGTCAGGAATCGCGGGAAAAACTAGAAGCCATGAATGAAATCGAAAGATATCCAAAGTATTTCTTTTCTTATGCCAAATCAAAGTCGAGAACAACATGCAGTATTGGGCCCCTACTTAAACAAGATGGGTCCTACACAGATGAAAGAAAGGAAATTAGTGAGCTTCTCAAGTCCCAATATGACTCAGCTTTTAGCAAGCCGCTAACCAGATTTAGAGTCAATGATCTAAATTAATTTTTCATGAGAGAGGCAGAGAATTTGGTAAACAAAAGCCTATCTGATGTTATCCTTACGCCAAATGACTTCGAACAGGCGATAAATGACATGGCCATGCACTCTGCCCCAGGGCCAGAACTGCAAGAAGCCCCTATCACGTGCTTTTAACATCCTATGGAGAGGAAGCATGGACATCGGGGTCGTCCCAAAGTTACTAAAAACAACAGATATAGCACCACTCCACAAAGGGGGCAGTAAAGCAATAGCAAAGAACTACAGACCGATAGCACTAACATCCCATATCATAAAAAACTTTGAAAGGGTTCTAGAAAGCAAGATCGCCACCCATCTAGATACCCATCAATTACACAACCCAGGGCAACATGGGTTTAGAGCAGGTCGCTCCTGGTTGTCCCAACTAGATGCACTAGAAGACAAAAAGAATGCAGATGTAACATTCACAGACTTTGCAAAAGCCTTCGACAAGTGTGACCATGGCATAATAGCGCACAAAATGCGTGCTAAAGGAATAAAAAGAAAAGTTGGTAGATGTGTCTATAATTTCCTCACAAACAGAACACAAAAAGTAGTAGTCAACAGAGTAAAGTCCGAGGCAGCTACGGTGAAAAACTCTGTTCCACAAGGCACAGTACTCGCTCCCATCTTGTTTCTCATCTTCATATCTGACATAGACAAGGATGTCAGCCACAGCACCGTGTCCTCCTTTGCAGATGACACCCGAATCTGCATGACAGTGTCTTCCATTGCAGATACTGCAAGGCTCCAGGCGGACATCTACCAAATCTTTCAGTGGGCTGCAGAAAACAATATGAAGTTCAACGATGAGAAACTTCAGTTACTCCAATATGGTAAACATGAGAAAATTAAAACTTCATCAGAGTATAGAACAAATTCCAGCCACAAAATAGAGCGAAAAACTAACGTCAAAGACCTGGGAGTGATCATGTCTGAGGATCTCACCTTCAAGGACCATAACATTGTATCAATCACATCTGCTAGAAAAATGACAGGATGGATAATGAGAACCTTCAAAACTAGGGAGGCCAAGCCGATGATGACATTCTTCAGGTCGCTTTTTCAATCTAGGCTGGAATATTGCTGCACACTAACAGCACCTTTCGAAATTGCTGACCTAGAAAATGTATAGAGAACCTCCATGGCATGCATAACGGAGATAAAACGCCTCAATTACTGGGAGCGCTTGAGGTTCCTAAAACTGTATTCCCTGGAACACAGGCGGGAGAGATACATGATTATATACACCTGGAAAATCCTAGAGGGACTAGTACCAAACTTGCACACGAAAATCACTCACTACGAAAGCAAAAGACTTGGCAGACGATGCACCATCCCCCCAATGAAAAGCAGGGGTGTCACTAGCACGTTAAGAGACCATACAATAAGTGTCAGGGGCCCGAGACTGTTCAACTGCCTCCCAGCATACATAAGGGGGATTACCAACAGACCCCTGGCAGTTTTCAAGCTGGCACTGGACAAGCACCTGAAGTCGGTACCTGACCAGCCGGGCTGTGGCTCGTACGTTGGTTTGTGTGCAGCCAGCAGTAACAGCCTGGTTGATCAGGCCCTGATCCACCATGAGGCCTGGTCACAGACCGGGCCGCGAGGGCGTTGACCCCTGGAACTCTCTCCAGGTAAACTCCAGGTATACTCCTCCATTTTAGGTGTCTCAAGTTGATATTTTCTTGTAGTAAGATGAGACAATATTGGATGAAAGACAGTATTTTAGGATTTTAATAAATTATTATTAGATAAAATTAAAGTAATGAGGTGCTTTTTCTTATGAAAAGTTTTTAAGAAACTGTCTGATAGGGAACCTCTGGAACCTTCAGACAAAGAATTCCAGATTTTAGGTCCATTTCTGTGCATTGAGTTTTTACACAGGTAGAGTCAGACACGGGGAATGTAGTGTCTTGTATTTCTCATACGGGTTCTGTTGCAGATATTAAGAGTGTCAGAAGGAATTAATGCTAGAACTGATTGTCCTGTATAAGTAGTGTGGCCCGTGGCCTGGTGGTTAAGGTTCTCACTCCACACGGCGAGTGTCCGGGTTCGATTTCCAGCGAGAGTAGAAACATTGGGCATATTTCTTTACACCGGATGTCTATGTTCCCCATCAGTACAATGGGTACCTGGGTGTTAGTCGACTGGTGTGGGTCGCATCCTGGAATAAAATTGACCTAATTTGCGGGAAATGTTCAGCATAACAAGCGACTTTCTATAGTATTATGTCATTGATGTCAGCTATGGTCTATATACCTTGTACAAGTACTGGTAGAAATAAAAAATTATGATTATTATTATTATTATTATTATTATTATTATTATTATTATTATTATTATTATTATTATTATTATTATTATTATTAAGTAAGAGTGAATTTTATGAACATAGTAACGTATCTTGAAGAGGAAGCCAACTGATTTGGATACCTTTTTTTTTGATATGTGTTGAATGTGGGTGTTGAATTTCCAAGTTTCTGTCATGGTACAGGCCGAAGAATTTTCCTTTGTTTTACCTTGCAATGGGAGAATTGTTAAACGTAACATTTAGTAAGACATTTGCAGTTGTGTTGCCAAACATCATGTAGAAGGTCTTAACAGTGTTAAGAGTGATATAACTGGTAGTCATCTAGGTAGATAAATTTATGAGCTCATTAACAGTGTTATTGAGAGAGTCAGATTTGAAATTAAGTACAATTGAATCTCACAGCTATCAGCCATATTGTTTTTCTCACAGCTATCAGATGCATTGTAGTCTCTTATTATAACAGTGCCTTAAAAAGTCTACAGAAATTTAGCTCACTGCATCCTATGATCCTTCATATTAAATGTTGGGTGTTATCTCTTTCCAGCGGTCATTAAATATTGTCTTTTGTTTTGTCCTTGAACATTCTTGTGTTGAGTGCAATAAACCTATGAACTACTCTGCAGAAAACTGAAGGATGAGACGTTGTGTATATAAAATGTGACTAGAGGACAAGAAGTTACAGATCACCCTTAAGGGAAACAAACGAAGGGAGACATAACCACTCCAGGGACTGAGGTTTTCCAGTGCCAGGAAAAAAAGGAAACGGCAAGAAATGACAGAAATTCTACGGAAATTCAAAGCACTTATGGAGCCAAGGCACAGTCATTGGCCTCCACTACATAACAACAGATATTAGTGCCAGCAAACAAAACTCCACTATGTATCATGTACACGACAACATTTATCTTTGTAAATATACAGGGTCTAAGACCATCAATAAACAACAAAATACCTTCATCAAGGGACTGCTCACAGGGTCAAACGCAATGTTTTCGGCATTCACAGAGACCCACATAAAGGATCACTTCAACGATGAAATATGGATCCCAGATTATAACCTATTCAGATGAGAAAGAGTAAACAGGCAACAAGGGGGAGTTGGCCTGTATGTCACAGTCGCTCATTTGCTCGGAACTACTAAACACCTCAAATAATGTAGATGAACTTTTGGCGGTAAAGATTGAAAACCAAACCCTTGTCATTGTGGTTGTATGCAAGCCTCCGGATGCTACTTCCCCTCAATTCCAGGAACAGCTTCGCAAAATTGACCACTGCCTGGAAAATCTCCCAACTCCTGCCCCAAACATCTTGCTGCTGGGCTATTTCAACTTAAGACACCTACAGTGCTCGTCACAGCATTATGCCGCCCCTCCCACACACACGTACCAAAACACAAACACATACCATGAAAGATTATAATATATATATACATATATATATATATATATATATATATATATATATATATATATATATATATATATATATATATATATATATATATATATATATATATATATATATATATATATATATGCACAGTTACTGAGGTTTTAATACTTGGTGCTGCGTCCGTGTAGAAAGAGACTCACGTAGGAAGAGCCTCATGTAGAGCATCATGTAGAGCAGCCTCCAGCCTAGTAAACTTTGTTTCACTATTGACCAGAGGTTCTCAGTAGGGTTTAGGTCTGGGGAATTGTCTGGCCAGTCATTAAGGAACCTCACTTCACAGTCCTTAAGCCACTGAACTACAGATTTAGTGGTATGACACGGTGCACCGTCCTGCATAAAAACTATAGCCCCACACTTGTCAAAGCCTCATGTAAATTGTCACACAGTAACTCCAGGAAATTATACTGGTTCATATACTGGTTTTTGGGAAGCACAATGAGTTCACCAACACTCTGAGCACTGAAACACCTGGGTGTTTGGTGATCCTACAAGTGTAGCCTGGGGTCTAGCAGGTCACTACCTCTGGGCCAGTACACATGTCCCCCATGGTTACAGGTGACGGTGAAGTTTTCTTCAACACTCTCAAGTACTTCAGACCACCGTTGAGGATTCCGGTGAAGATATTTCTTTGCATAATCCAGCCTGTGGCTTGGAGAGGATCTTTCAATTCTCTAGCAGTTGTCATAGGTGTACTCTCTAACTGCTTCTTTAACACAGTTAAGGTATGAGCAGATGTCTTCTTCGAGGGGCCAGGCCGAGGTTTGGCAGATGGTAACTCGGCACCGCCACCAACCTTGAAATGCTACACCCAGTTCCTCACTGAACACTCACACACACCAACATTCTCCACTATTTCTTCTGTCTGGTGCCCAGTTTTGTGAAGCCCTATGATTTGAGCTATAGTTTCAGGTGTTGAAGACTTCCTTTTACCCATAATCAAACATGTATAGCCCCAAATCCAAAGGGAACACCAGACAAAAGATGGGTTGGGTGAGAGTCTAAAGTGCAATACTTCTCACCATGGCAGCCACGTGAGCACTGAGGAGTCACTGTGAAGTGTGGTGGCAGGCCGTGACGTCGTGCTAACGGCTGCTACCCGGCATAATGCACTGACGAAAAAAGACCCCCCTTGTATGGAAAGCCTTTGATTTTCGTCACGGCATTATGCAGGGGCGCTCACCCGGCATAACGCCGTGACGAGCTCTGTAGAGTGGAAGAGTGTAGCAAATAATGTTTTAGCAGAGATAACTCCTGGAGGCAGGTCAGATTAAAATTCACACATATGAGCTATTAAATCTCTGCAAGAACTCCACTTTAAACCAGCAAATAACAGAACCAACAAGAATGGAAAATACGCTAAACCTCATCTTCACCAACAACGATGATATGATATGGAAAATAACAAAAACAATACATTCAGACCACAACATAATTAAGTTACGGACATGTATGCGCAGGGCTTCTGACCAGAAATGGTGACCAGTTGTGAAGGTACCTTCACCAAATTCAACTTCAATAACAAAAACATACGGTGGGATCAAGTAAACCATGTCCTAAATGAAACAGACTGGCAAGATATCCTAAACAACATGGATCCAACCTATGCCTAGAAAGAATAAACTCTGTGGTACTTGAGGTATGTTCAAGGCACAGTCCTGTAAGAAAAAAAAGAGAAGATGTAAACTAGAAAGAGAGAGACTGAAAGGGGCCAGTATATCTAAAATACGAAAGGAGGCACTGGTCAGAGAAATAGCAAATATCAAACTTAAGCATAAGGAATCATTCAGGAGGCAAGAAACTCAAGAAGAACCTAAAGCCACCAATGAAATTGGAGAAAAAATATTTCTTTTCTTATGCCAAATCTAAGACCAACACAACATCCAGTATCGGACCCACGGTTAGCCGAAATGGGACAGTTGACAGCAAAGAAATGAGTGAGATATTAAAATCCCAATATGACTCAGGCACTGATCCACCAGGAGGCCTGGTCACAGACCGGGCCGCGGGGGCGTTGACCCCCGGAACTCTCTCCAGGTCTCCAGGTAAACAGTGTTTAGTGAGCCATTAACCAGATTAAGAGTCGAAAATCTAAGCGATTTTTTTATTGTTGAGACTGAAAATTTGGTCAATTCAAAATTTCTCATATTATCCTAACAATACAATACTCTGAAAATGCAATAGATGACATGCCTATGCACTCTGCTCCAGGCCCAAACTCATGGAACTCTGAGTTCACCATGAACTGTCACGTGCCTTCAGCATTCTTTGGAGAGGGAGCATGGACACAAGGGTTATCCCACACTCACTAAAAACAACAGACATAGCCTCACTCCACAAAGGTGGCAGTAAAGCAATTGCAAAGGACTACAGACCAATAGCGCTAACATCCCACATCATAAAAATCTTTGAGAGGGTTCTAAGAAGCAAGATCGCCAATCACCTAGATACCCATCAGTTACACAACCCAGGCAACACAGGTTTAGAGCAGGTCGCTCAAGCCTGTCCCAGCTACTCGACCACTATGACAAGGTCTTAAATGAACTGGAGGACAAAGAAAATGTAGATGTAGTATACACAGATTTAACGAAAGCCATCGACAGGTGTGACCATGGTCTAATAGAGCACAAAATGCGTGGTAAAGGAATAACTCGAGAAGTTGGTAGACGGATCTATAACTTCCTAACAAATATAACACAAAGAGTAATAGTAAACAGAGCAAACTCAGAGGCGGCTACAGTGAAAAGCTCTTTTCCACAGGGTACAGTATTTGCTCCCATCCTGTTCCTCATCCTCAAATCTGACATAAGAGAGGGATGTAAGCCACAGAACTGTGTCCTCCTTCGTGGATGACACCCGAATTTGCATGACAATGTCGTCCATCAAAAACACTGCAAATCTCCAAGCAGACATCAACCAAACCTTCCAATGGGATACATTAAAACAATATGAAGTTCAATGAAGATAAATTTAAATTACTCTGTTATAGAAAACTCGAAGAAATTAAAACTGAATCTTGGTATAAAACAGATTCCAACCACACAATAGAGAGAAAACTAACGTGAAGGACCTAGGATTGATAATGTTAGAGAATCTCGCTTTCAAAGGTCACAACAATGTATCTACCACATCAGATAGGAAAATGAAAGGATAGGTAACGAGAACTGTCCAACCAGTAAACGCCAAGCCCAGGATGATTCTTTTCAAATCGCTTGTTCTCCCTGTGCTGGAATATTGCTGTACTCTAACAGCTACTTTTAAGGCAGCGACGGGTTGGGTCCCTATTTCAGTTCTTCACTTTCTTGTGAAGTTCTGGTTTACCAACAAGCTACCAGGATTTAGCTACACCGATGCCATCGCCCTACTGCTCTTACCTTATCTTTCCTTCTTGCAGACGGTCCTGCCTTTGACTTACGATCACTTATTGACATTTTGTCAGCAACTGGTTTACTATGTGGAAAATACTATATATATATTTTCCAGAAATACGGCAATTTATAGATAAATAGATGCCCTGTATTGTATTTTTAAAAGAAGTATGTTATCGAAAACTGAGCCTGCGTCTGTGCAGGAGACTCGCCATCTTGGTTTTGAATTTTGTACAAACGTTGGTATATTGGGAAGAATTTTTCGTGCTCTAGAGGTTAAAATTGTGTTGACACCTCTCAAATAGGAGGCGAAATTCGTGGATGTGCATTCCTGCATAACTTGAGATATCAGACGACTGGACAAGACAGCTCCAGGAACCTCAGATAAGCTCTCTAGATTTGTGTGTAATTCTGGCCAGCATTATTTTCATAGATTTAGTGAAAGTAAGGTTTTCTGAGTAGGATACACATTAATCTCCAGTCAAATTGGTGAATGATATTAAGATATATTTTCCTTCTGTTATGCAATTGTATATATATATATATATATATATATATATATATATATATATATATATATATATATATATATATATATATATATACATATATATATATATATATATATATATATATATATATATATATATATATATATATATATATATATATATATATATATATATATATATATATATATATAACCATTTATTATTTTTAATATACAGTCCACAAAATTATATATTTACCAGCATTCCTGGTGATGTATTTTTCATTTGATAATTAATAGGTCCAGAGCAACTTGTGGATATGACAGTGGTAGGTATCAAAGGGGGACATTTTTGCGACCTAGGTGTCCCAAATTCCTACTTGTCTATGTAACTCTGATAAATAATAATTATCTTTGTTATCATTTACTGTTATGTACATAATGAGTTACATTCAGATAAATGCAATTTTCCACATTTAAATTTGCCCGTTGGTCCTTCTTGAACCGGAGGTAATTGGTGAAGTCATTAATTAGTTAATTACTTAATGATTATATGTGAAATGACAGAAGGAGGTGGATGTTAAGTTCACAAATTTACCTAATGTGTAGTGGATTATAATAATTACAATATTAATTTTGATAAGCTAAGCCAAGTGTGGCTAAAGATTATATTAATGTGTATAAGTGTATGTGTAATTGATAAGTCAAGTGTAGCTAATTATATTAATGTGTATAATATTAATTTTGCAAAGCCAAAGTGGCTAGGGTTTATATTAATGTATTTGTACAATATTAATTTGATAAGACAATTCTGGCCAAGATTTATATCAGTGTATGTGTAATTGATAAGCCAAGTATAGCTAATTATATTGTATATAATATTAATTTGCTATGCCAAATTCTGGCAAGGATTTATATTAATTTGTATAATAATTTTGATAAGCCAAGGCTGGCTAAAGGTTTGTATTAATGTATATTTGAAGTTTATATTATTTTCTTACATGTAATTGCTAAGCTCAAGTAGCTAGGATTTATTTAAAGGTAAGGTGTACTATTTACCTTCATAAAGTGCATAATTTAGTACATAATCAGCGTTATTAAGTTGAATTTAATACATTGAATCATGGCTGAAAATGAGGAAATTAATATAGAAGACAAACATATGGAATATAGAGTAAAGAAAGCATCACTGCAAGCTAGAAAAGTTCATGTAACCAAGGCATATAATAAGTGTTTGCAATTAATGAATAAAAAAACTGTGAATACTGATGATTTAAAATTGTATTTAGATACTTTAGGGAATAGATATGATTCATACAAATTATATTACAACAAATATGAAGGAGATTTATTAGTAAACTGTGAAGATGAGACGGAAATAGATCTCATGATTAATCAGTATTATGAATTAGAGGAAAAAGATTATTTCTTGTAAAAGTCAGGCCTTGAATAAATTAAAATGTGTAAACCAGGCAGTTAATCAGTCTGCTCCAACAAATAAGATGTCTTTGCCAAAACTCCCAGAATAATGTTTACCTGTGTTTAATCCTGGAGAAAACTGAGAGGAATTTTGGTCAATTTTTAAAGCAGCTGTGCATGACAGGAGTGACCTAGCCTGTGTAACTAAATTATTTTACCTCAAAGGACATGTAAGAGGAGATGCTCACATACTCATACAAGCCTTTCCCAATGTAAATGATTCTTATAAAGAAGCAGTTGACTTGTTGAAAGTCACTTATGGTAATATAGAAGAAAGTAGGTTGGATCTAGTGAATATCATTTTTAATTTAAAATCTCCAGATCACACTTACAAAGGTTTACAGCAGTTTAGAGTTAAACTGGAGAGCACTCTCAAAATTTTAAGTAATAAATATAATCTGAAGGAATCAGACTGGCTATTGAGTGCCATGGTACAGAATAAATTCAGCTGTAAAACACTTAAATGACTCTCGAATAAATACCACAAAGGTTATTTTGGACTGGAGGAAATAAGACTAGGTCTACAAGAATTAATTGTTCAGTTGCAGACCAGCCAACTAACTCATTTTAAAGATGCAACACATAATAACTCTAAGGTATCTGTCAAGTTTCACAAAGGGAAAAATTATCCCAATGTTAATAATCAAAATTCATTTCCTAAAAATAGTTGCATAGATGCATATCAATTAGCAGGAACCAGAAATAATGATTCTCCACAAGGTAAGAAGAATAAGTACCCTCCTAAGAGTAGCCCAGTTAATAAGAAACCAGTCAGAGAAAAGAGAGATTGTCTTTTCTGTAAGGGTACTCATTTTTCTAAGAATTGCAATGCATACAATTCATGGAATGATAAAGTTGAAAGATTGGAGGAACTTGACAGACGTATCAGGTGTTTAGGTAATCACAATGTAAAAGATTGTCATGCCAAATTAAACAACTGTTATCAATGTCACAAAGGAAGACACCATATAGTCATGTGTAAGGGTCTGTATGATAATGTTGATAATAATGATAATGTTGACAATCCTAACACAACAGTAGCTAATGTAAAAATTGCTGCTAATGTTAATAATGATGGTTTTGCTGAAGTAGCCTTACCTGTGTTACAGGTAAAAATTGATGATAAAAGACATACATCAAAAAATGTAAATGCATTACTAGACCAGGGATCCCAACGTACTTTCATTAAACGTAAATGTCTTAATGGTATGAAAGTACAGATGGGAAATCTCACAACTCTAAAATTATCTGGTTTTCTCTCAGATAAAAGAGTTCAATTGTATAACACTGTTTATGTAACTGTCAGGTTGGGCAATGAGAAAAAACGTGTTAATGCAGTAATTTTAGATAGACTTCCAGAGAAAATATCTACAGTAGGGCTTAGTAAAGCTACAGAAAGACTCTCACATAATGTAAATTTAGCACCTTCTGGTGTAAGTGATGATTCTGTAGGCCCAATAAATATTTTGATAGGTAGTGACTATTATGCCTCCTTTGTAAAGGGTATGGTAAAGAAATGTGGTGTCACACTTTTAAAGACTGCAGGAGGCCATGTAATGTATGGTAGGATTCCTCGTAATAATAATTCATGACTAGAGGTAACTACAAATACCATAACTGTGTGTCTTACTCATGAAGTCGTGCCCCAGTATAATTCTTCCATAGAGGATGGTGTTGAGCCAGTGCATAAATTGTGGGAATTAGAGAGCATTGGAATATATGTAAATGAAGAAAGTCCAGACGATTCTTTTACTCAGGAGCAATACCTGAGAGATGTAAAATTTGAATCTGGACAATACTGGGTACGACTTCCGTGGAGACTGAACCATCCAGAATTGCCCACTAATAACAGAATGGCATATGGACAATTAAAGGCTCAGCTCCGCAAACTGAGTAAGACACCAGAATTGTTAACTGCCTATAATGATATAATTGCTGAGCAGTTAATTAATAAATTCATAGAAGAGGTACCTCCTGAGCAAGCCAAAATTTATGGTCACTATTTGCCACTTCACGGAGTGAAGAAGGATTCTAAGACCACTCCTTTCAGGATTGTGTTTAATTGTACTGCCAGGAGTAACAAAAATGTACCTAGTTTAAATGACTGTTTGATGAGAGGTCCGTCGTTGATGGAAAAATCAGGAGATATCTTATTAAATTTCGGGATGAAGAATTATGCCTTTACGGCTGATATAAGTAAAGCTTTCCTAAGAGTGGGTTTACAAGAGGCTGACCGGGATTGTACCCGCTTCTTATGGCCTGAGAATCCTAGTGACCCACTTGCACTCTGAAAAACCTTTTGCTTTAGGAGCCTATTATTTGGTGCTACATCCAGTCCGTTCCTACTTCAAGCGACGATAAATGCACACCTTAAACGTATGGAAAGTCCACTGAGTAAAGTAATGAGCAAGCAATTTTATGTGGACAATTTCCTGGGTGTGACGTCAACTGAAGAGGAACTGTTAATTAATGACTTATGGAGAAGCTAATAAAATAATGCAAAGTGCCAATATGCCTCTGAGGGAATGGAATAGTAATTCGTCCAAATTAAAGGACAAAATAAGTAAAGATTACCCTGGAGATGAAGTGCCAAAATGTAGTAATGTATTGGGATTAACTTGGGATACTGAGAGAGATTTGTTAATGTTAAAACCTAATAATTACAGTATGCCCAATAAATTAACTAAGAGAGTCTTGCTTGCTGAGGTTTCCAAATGTTTTGATCCACTAGGTTTAGTGTCACCCCTTACTATAAGAGGGAAATTATTAATACAGGAAGCATGGAAACTTAAATGTGCTTGGGATTAAACTCTATCTGAGGAATTCATTAACAGGTGGGATGAATTAATTGGTGATTATGAAAAAATTCCAATGTTGAAGTTCCCATGCCAGGTGGCCAATCCAAATGGGAAAAATGTTCTCCACATTTTTTGTGATGCTTCAAAACTGGCATATGGAGCAGTTGCTTACCTTCAATGTAATAGTGTTATTTCTCTTGTTATGTCTAAAGCTAAAGTGTCTCCAA
Source organism: Cherax quadricarinatus (assembly GCF_038502225.1). Taxonomy (NCBI): domain Eukaryota; kingdom Metazoa; phylum Arthropoda; class Malacostraca; order Decapoda; family Parastacidae; genus Cherax; species Cherax quadricarinatus. Next base: position 5,944,401 of record NC_091315.1, read on the forward strand.
TTAAATCACATACCTTGCCTCAGTTGGAATTAACAGCCATTTATGTAGGTGTCAAATTAGCTAATTATGTAAGAAATAAGTTGCGGGAGATAAATATTAGCGACACTGTAATTTGGTCTGATAATGAGGTATCCTTACAATGGATTCATAATGGAAACAGTAAAATTGTGTACGTACAAAACAGAGTCACTGAAATTAATCAGATGCAAGAGAAGTATAATAGTTTGGGTCAGCATATGTTAACATTTAATCATAAACCTGGTGAGGAGAATCCAGCTGATTTCTTGTCTCGAGGTTTACCTTATGCTAAATTTGTAAATGCTGTATCATGGTTTAAAGGACCGAGCTGGTTGGTAAATAAAGCTAATTGCCCTGTACAAAAGGCGTATATTGCTCCTGTTGAAATTACTGTGACCACCGCTCCAGTAGTTTGTCCTCCCTTAGCCATTGATATAAATAGGTATTCTTCTTTACCCAAACTAATCAATGTAATTAAGTTGGTGTTTAAATTTCTAAACAAGATGAATATTTCATTTAAGTGTTCACATCCTCTTGAATATTGGATAAAGAGAGTACAGGAGGAAATCTATGGAAATGAGATTAAATTGATGATGGAAAGAAAAATTGTGAAAGGTTCTATAATAGAGAAATTGGGGCTGTATTTAGAGAACAATGTAATTAAGTGCAGAGGTAGGTTACAAAATGCTGAATTGGGTGATACTGCCCAAAACTCATCTTCTAACAAATTTGATTGTTCTAAATGCCTATAAAAATGTAATGCATGGTGGGGTACAAGATACCTTAAATTATATTAGGGAAACTTTCTGGATTCCACAAGGACGGCGAAGTGTAAAAAGGGTGATTAAATCTTGTGTAATATGTCGCCATGTGGATGCCAGATCCTATATGTACCCAAGTCCTCCACTATTGGCAAAGGAGCGTGTACAATTAGTGAAACCATTTGATGTAACAGGTGTAGACTATAGTGGTCCAATAATTTTAACAGGTACTTCAAATGGTGTTCTTCTGAAAGTGTATGTTTGTTCCCTGTACTGCTACTAGGGCAGTTCATTTAGAAGTGGCACAGGACTTGTCTGCAGAACAGTTTATACAGCTGTTTCGAAAATTTGCAGCTAGGAGATCCTGTCCGAGGTTGATAATTTCGGATAATGCCACAAATTTTGTAGCAGGTGCTCAACACTTGACAGAATTAAATAATAGTAACGATGTTCAATCTCTGTTAACCCAGCGAGGGTGTACCTGGAAATTTATTACTCCTAGAGCCCCTTGGCAGGGGGGCCTGTATGAAAGACTGATAGGCACAGTGAAGAGGTGTCTCCGTAAAGTACTACACTGGAAGAGAATTAATTTGGAAGAATTCCGTGCAGTGTTAGTGGAGGCAGAAAATCGTATAAAAATAGGCCTCTCTCGTACATGAGTGATACACCTGATGCAGATGTATTAACACCTTTTCACCTAATATGTGGAAGGAAATTCGAAGCTGCCCCTGTCTATAGGGATAATCCGGAAGAAAGTGATGAAGATTACAAGGATGTGTCAGTGTTGAGTAATAAATTTAAAATGTTAAATAAAGTAATTGATCATTGGTCTAATGTGTGGCGTAAGGAATATCCTCTTACACTACGTGAACACTTTTATGGTGCGACAGAGGCAGTAAATCGACAGACCATTCAACCAGGTGACATTGTGTTAAATGACACTGAACAACATCGAACATTGTGGACTCTGGGCAAAGTATTGATATTGTACCCAGATACACAAGGTGTTGTCAGGAATGTCAAAGTGTTGTGTCGTGACCAGGAAAGTTTACGCACAATTAATAAATTGATTCCCTTGGAATTAGGTGTTCAATCAAATGTAAATGAAAATCTGAGGGAAAGTGACACGAGTGATATGGAAGATAACGCAGACCAAGTGATGCCAGAAAATGAAATCATAGTAAGACCTACTAGGAGAACAGCCACTCAAGCCAGAACTTGCTGGAATCGTCTCCTGAAGGAAGGAGTAATTTGAATCGTTTAGCAACGAACTCCGGCCGGCTGCAGTGTGGAAAATACTGTATATATTTTCCAGAAATACTGTAATTTATAGATAAATAGATGCCCTATGTTGTATTTTAAAAAGAAGTATGTTATCAAAAATTGAGCCTGCGTCTCTGAAGGAGACTCGCCATCTTGGTTTTGAATTTTGTACAAACGTTGGTATAATGGGAAGAATTTTTCGTGCTCTAGAGGTTAAAATTGTGTTGACACCTCTCAAATAGGAGGCGAAATTGGTGGATGTACATTCCTGCATAACTTGAGACATCAGACGATTGGACAAGACAGCTCCAGGAACCTCAGATAAGCTCTCTAGATTTGTGTGTATATCTGGCCAGCATTATTTTCATAGATTTAGTTAGTGAGGTTTTCTGAGTATGATACACATTAATCTCCAGTCAAATTGGTGAATGATATTAAGATATATTTTCCTTCTGTTATGCAATAGTGTATATATATAACCATTTATTATTTTTAATATACAGTCCACAAATTAATATATTTACCAGCATTACCTGGAGAGAGAGAGAGAGAGTTCCGGGGGTCAACGCCCACGCTGCCCGGTCTGTGACTAGGCCTCCTGGTAGATCAGAGCCTGATCAACCAAGCTGTTACTGCTGGCTGCACGCAAACCAACGTACGAGCCACAGCCCGGCTGATCAGGAACCGACTTTAGGTGCTTGTCCAGTGCCAGCTTGAAGACTGCCACGGGTCTGTTGGTAATCCCCCTTATGTATCCTGGGAGGCAGTTGAACAGTCTCGGGCCCCTGACACTTATTATATGGTCTCTTAACGTGCTAGTGACACCCCTGCTTTTCATTGGGGGGGATGTTGCATCGTCTGCCAAGTCTTTTGCTTTCGTAGTGAGTGATTTTCGTGTGCAAGTTCGGTACTAGTCCCTCTAGGATTTTCCAGGTGTATATAATCATGTATCTCTCCCGCCTGCGTTCCAGGGAATACAGGTTTAGGAACCTCAAGCGCTCCCATTAATTCAGGTGTTTTATCTCCGTTATGCGCGCCGTGAAGGTTCTCTGTACATTTTCTAGGTCAGCAATTTCACCTGCCTTGAAAGGTGCTGTTAGTGTGCAGCAATATTCCAGCCTAGATAGAACAAGTGACCTGAAGAGTGTCATCATGGGCTTGGCCTCCCTAGTTTTGAAGCTTCTCATTATCCATCCTGTCATTTTTCTAGCAGATGCGATTGATACAATGTTATGGTCCTTGAAGGTGAGATCCTCCGACATGATCAGTCCCAGGTCTTTGACGTTGGTGTTTCGCTCTATTTTGTTGCCAGAATTTGTTTTGTACTCTGATGAAGATTTAATTTCCTCGTGTTTACCATATCTGAGTAATTGAAATTTCTCATCGTTGAACTTCATGTTGTTTTCTGCAGCCCACTGAAAGATTCGGTTGATGTCCGCCTGGAGCCTTGCAGTGTCTGCAATGGAAGACACTGTCATGCAGATTCGGGTGTCATCAGCAAAGGAAGATACGGTGCTTTGGCTGACATCCTTGTTTATGTCAGGTATGAGGATGAGGAACAAGATGGGAGCGAGTACTGTGCCTTGTGGAACAGAGCTTTTCACCGTAGCTGCCTCGGACTTTACTCTGTTGACTACTACTCTCTGTGTTCTGTTAGTGAGGAAATTATAGATCCATCGACCGACTTTTCCTGTTATTCCTTTAGCACGCATTTTGGGCGCTATTACGCCATGGTCACACTTGTCGAAGGCTTTAGCAAAGTCTGTATATATTACATCTGCATTCTTTTTGTCTTCTAGTGCATCTAGGACCTTGTCGTAGTGATCCAATATTTGAGACAGACAGGAGCGACCTGTTCTAAACCCATGTTTCCCTGGGTTGTGTAACTGATGGGTTTCTAGATGGGTGGTGATCTTGTTTCTTAGGACCCTTTCAAAGACTTTTATGATATGGGATGTTAGTGCTATCGGTCTGTAGTTCTTTGCTGTTGCTTTACTGTCCCCTTTGTGGAGTGGGGCTATGTCTGTTGTTTTTAGTAACTGTGGGACGACCCCCGTGTCCATGCTCCCTCTCCATAGGATGGTAAAGGCTCGTTATAGGGGCTTCTTGCAGTTCTTGATGAACTCGGAGTTCCATGAGTCTGGCCCAGGGGCAGAGTGCATGGGCATGTCATTTATCGCCTGTTCGAAGTCATTTGGCGTCAGGATAACATCGGATAGGCTTGTGTTAACCAAATTCTGTGGCTCTCTCATAAAAAATTAATCTTTATCTTCGACTCTCAGTCTGGTTAGCGGCTTGCTAAAAACTGAGCCATATTGGGACTTGAGTAGCTCACTCATTTCCTTGCTGTCATCTGTGTAGGACCCATCGTGTTAAGTAGGGGCCCAATACTGGACGTTGTTCTCGACTTTGATTTGGCATAGTAGAAGAAATACTTTGGGTTTCTTTCGATTTCATTTATGGCTTTTAGTTCTTCCCGCGATTCCTGACTCCTATAAGATTCCTTTAGCTTAATTTCGATGCTTGCTATTTCTCTGACCAGTGTCTCCCTACGCATTTCAGATATATTGACCTCTTTTAGCCGCTCTACTATTCTTTTCCGTCGCCTGTAAAGGGAGCGCCTGTCTCTTTCTATTTTACATCTACTCCTCCTTTTTCTTAGAGGAATAAGCCTTGTGCATACATCGAGTGCCACCAAGTTAATCTGTTCTAGGCATAAGTTCGGGTCTGTGTTGCTTAGTATATCTTCCCAGCTTATATCGGTTAGGACTTGGTTTACTTGGTCCCCTTTATGTTTTTGTTATTGAAGTTGAATTTGGTGAATGCACCCTCGTGACTAATCTCATTATGTCGGTCTGGGGCTCCGCGCATACATGTCTGAACCTCAATTATGTTGTGATCTGAGTATATTGTTTTTGATATGGTGACATTTCTTATCAGATCATCATTGTTAGTGAAGATGAGGTCTAGTGTATTGTCCAGTCTAGTAGGCTCTATTATTTGCTGGTTTAAATTGAATTTTGTGCAGAGATTTAAAAGCTCGTGTGAGTGTGAGTTTTCATCAGAGCTGCCTCCTGGTGTTATTACTGCAACAATATTATTTGCTATGTTCCTCCATTTTAGGTGCCTTAAGTTGAAATCCCCCAGGAGCAAGATGTTGGGTGCAGGAGCTGGAAGATTTTCCAGACAGTGGTCAATTTTTAACAGCTGTTCCTGGAATTGCTGGGATGTTGCATCCAGAGGCTTGTAGACAACCACAATGACTAGGTTTTGGTTCTCGATCTTTACTGCTAAAGCTTCCACTACATCATTTGAGGCATTAAGCAGTTCTGTGCAAACAAGTGACTCTGCAATGTACAGGCCAACCCCCCCCCCCCTTTTGCCTGTTCACTCTGTCACATCTGTATAGGTTGTTACCTGGGATCCATATTTCGTTGTCCAAGTGATCCTTTATGTGGGTCTCAGTGAAAGCCGCGAACATTGCCTTTGCCTCTGCAAGCAGTCCACGGATGAAAGGTATTTTGTTGTTTGTTGCTGGCTTTAGACCCTGTATATTTGCAAAGAAGAATGTTATCGGACTGGTGGTATTGTTGGTACTGGGGGGCTGATTTTTTTTTCCGGCATTAGTATCTGTATCTGTTGGTTTGGAGTGGAGGCCATCGACTGTGGTTCCACTCCAGGAATGACTGGATTTGGTGTACGATTTCTGCCATTTCCTCCCAGTTTTTTTTCCTTCCTGGCACTTAAAAACCTCTCCCTCTTGAGTGGCTGTGGCTACCCAGGTTATCCCATGGCCTGGATGTTTTGTATCTTTTTGTCCCCTTTAGATGGTGTGCCTGGCAATTTAAGTTATAGCACAGTCTTTCCTGTACTGAAGAGGTACACATTTCATGGTGAAAAAGCTTACAGGAAGGGAGTTTGCATTTTCCTGTTGTCATATGGGCACGGCATTTTCTATGGTGGTCATAGTTGCATGTCCCGTCTGTTTTTCCAGATTTCCCATGTCTGCAGATACCAAGTGCATAGTATGTGCACAGGCTTGGTTTCCGTTTGCCTTGGGTTTCTGTGACTGTATTCCCTGTTGGTGCATGTTTCCCTGTCTTATTCCTATCCTCCCTAGCACCAACAATGGAGCTCACACCAGTTGTTTTTGGTAATATATACTCACTATTGCTAGTGGAGTCCTCTTGTTTGCTATTTCCTGTGGTATTTCTAGTTTGCAATATTGGTTTTATCTTATCTTTGACTACACTTGTTTCCCCACTACGGTTCCTGTCCCCTATGAGGTCATTTATATGTATTCCTTCCTGCATATAATTCCCGACTACCTGGACAAAATCTCCAGCTTCACCATTACTGTCTCCCAGGACAGCACCTCCAGCTTCACCATTACTGTCTCCCAGGACAGCACCTCCCGCTTCACCATTACTGTCTCCCAGGACAGCACCTCCAGCTTCACCATTACTGTCTCCCAGGACAGCATCTCCAACTTCACCATTACTGTCTCCCAGGACAGCACCTCCAGCTTCACCATTACTGTCTCCGAGGACAGCACCTCCAGCTTCATCATTACTGTCTCCCAGGACAGCACCTCCAGCTTCACCATTGCTGTCTCCCAGGACAGCACTATCAGCCCCACATTTACTGACTACCAGGACATCACCTCCAGCCTTACAGTTTCTGACTACATGGCCAGTATCAAGGGCAGTACCATTCAGCCCAGACTTTTTATGTTCCCATCTGTTGTAGAAAGCTTCCAGGTTGTCTATGAAAGCAGCTTTGATGTTATCCTCTTTTAATACCCTTGTGATTTTAGTCCACTGATTTATCTCATTTGGGCATACCCAAAAACACTTCCTTGTTTTAATGCATTCCTGGTGATGTATTTTTCATTTGATAATTAATAGGTACAGAGCAACTTGTGGATATGACAGTAGTAGGTATCGAAGGGGGACATTTTTTTTATTTATTTTTTTATTTTTTTTTGCGACCTAGGCCCCTCAAGGAAGGTTCCTTGATGTTGGTGAGGGGCTCTTGATTTAGGGAGTTGGATCTGTGCTCCAGTTCCCCGAATTAAGCCTGAATGCCTTCCACATCCCCCCCCAGGCGCTGTATAATCCTCCGGGTTTAGCGCTTCCCCTTGATTATAATAATAATAATAATAATAATAATTTGCGACCTAGGTGTCCCAAATTCCTACTTGTCTATGTAACTCTGATAAATAATAATTATCTTTGTTATCATTTACTGTTTTGTACATAATGAGTTTTATTCAGATAAATGCAATTGTCCACAACTATACGAACTTTGACATATAATCCCTAGTGTCTCTTTCAGCCTTTTTCTTCCTTCTCCTCTGATCCCCTCTCCACCTAGCTATTTATAACCCCAGCACTATTTTCTGCCCCACTGTGCTGCATGACCCTTGTCGGTTTAGCGCTTTATTTGATTATAATAATCAAAGCAGGCGAAATTGCAGACCTTGAGAATATACAGAAAATTTTCAGGGCATGTATAAGTACGATAAATTATCTAAATTACTGGGAACAGTTGAAGGGAGGGGTGATCCTTTTTCCAGTTTCAGGAAATTAAAATTGAAAAATTATGGAAAAAAAATTTCTTACTGAAAAAATAGTACAAAATTCTGGCAACATTTTGATGTAATTTACTTGTTTCTATCGTATTTCTAAGTATGTTTTTTATTATTATTTTGTTTTTTTTGGTGCTGCTGTCAGCAAAAATATATGTTGGCAATTAGTGTTTTTTTTTTTCCACCAAAAATTGCGAATTAAATACTCTACATGACATCTACTGTGCTGGCTAGAGTGTGAAGCGGCGAGTCCCTTAGTAGCCTGCGGGCTGTCAACAAGTAGCCTGCAGGCTGTCAACAAGTAGCCTGCAGGCTGTCAACAAGTAGCCTGCAGGCTGTCAACAAGAAGGGGTGAGTGCAACATGCTCAGATTTGGCACACCAAACAAAATCAATAATAAATCAGAAATAAGTTATTGATATTGTAATACCTCTCCTGCGATAAATATTAATAGGATTGTCATGATTTTTGCAGACGTAATTGGGGAATGATGTTTCTACAAACACCCAGGGTAGATTTGTGTTACTGTTTACAGCTTTGTTTTTAATGATTTTTTTTTGTACACAAAAAAATTATTAACTAAAACATTTTCTTAATGGAATCTACTGACATTATCGCTAAACTGTCATGGGTCATTATTAATCTAGCCTTTATCTTTCATCTGATGTCAACTACAGCATTGTACATCTTCCCAATTTAGTAGAAAAAGGAAAGTCCTAGGACCCATAAAATTGTGCAAAATTAATTTTTTCTATCTAACTTAAAGGCTAACAGTCAAAACAAACACAGCCTATACGTTTTTTTATGCTGCTTAATTCACTGTCACAATCCCATTGAAATCTGATAAAAAAAAGTTAGTGATTTTGCTCGCCCCTCCCTGAAGCCCCTTGATTTGTATTCCCTGGTACGCAGATGAGAAACAAATATGATAATAAACACTTGGAAAATTCTAGTGGGATTAGTCCAAAACCTGCACACCAAAATCACTCCCTATGAAAGCAAAAGATTTGTGGGCAAAACGTTGTCAATCAAGGATCACATTATACTGCATATGTGTTTATAGATCCATTGTGTCGGTATTTTATACCACTTATTTCCGGCGCCAGGTGTACATTAAGAGACAACACAATAAGTGTCAGAGGCCCAAGACTATTTAACTATCTCCCAACGTACATAACGGGGATTACCAATAGACCCCAAACTGTCTTCAAAAAGGAGCTGGATAGGCACCTAAGGCAGTACCTGACCAGCCGAGCTGTAGCTCGTACGACTATTCACGTGCAGCTAGCAGTAACAGCCTAGTTGATCACACTCTGATACACAATGAGTCCTGGTCACATACCGGACTGTGGAGGTGATTAGCCCCGAAAACCCCTCAGGTATTCAGATGATAATGATAGTGACACTGTACACAGGCGATAATGGTGGTAACACTGTCCACAGATAATATTGGTGGTGACGCTGTACATAGATGATAATGGTGGTAACACTGTACACAGATGATAATGGTGGTGACACTGTACACAGGTGATAATGGTAGTGACAGCATACACAGGTGATTAAGTAAGCAAGCAAGTAAGTTTATTCAGGTATACACAAATACAGTTACATAGAATTATCATACATAGCAGCATATGTGTAGAGAACCTGGGATAACCCAAAAAAGTCAGACACAGTGACTTATTTCCTTTGGGGTCCTTTTACCTTATTATTATAATATAAAGGTTATAATATTTTCTTATTATTCTATAATGAAGATAACATCTTATTATCATACTAAAAAGACTATCTACTACACGAGGGTCATTAAGACTATCTACAATACGAGGGTCATTACTAGGAATAAGGTAAAATTTACACGTATGTTAGCTAAAAAATAGAAAATCATTCCACTCCCTTTCTGTACCTACATTCATCAGACACCTTTTGGCACTCTTCTTGAACTGGTTCATGCTATGACTGGCTTTGACATGTGCGGGCAGTCTGTTCCATTCCTTTATTGCTGTACAATAAAAGGTGTTTGAAGCCTGGCCAATGACTGTGGGTACTACAAAGTTGTGCTCTCTCCCCCTAGTACTATGATTGCTGCGGTTCCCAACCTTGACAAAACTGACAGCAAGATATTCTGGACACTGCTTGTGAGCAATTTTATAAACATGATTTAGCTTCAGTTACTTTACTCTGTCTTCAACATTCAGCATATCCAACTGCTGTAATTCATTCTGGCCTACATGCTCTCTTGGTCCCAGCCCCAGGATGAATCTTACGATTTTGTTCTGGGTGATTTGCAGTCTATCTTTCAGTTTTTTTTTTTCTTTTTTTTTTTGTCAAGGCAGAGTACCATGAAGAGCAAGCGTAATCCATATGGCATTGTATAAGGGCTAGACATAGGGTCCTGCGAGCCTCAGTAGGTAGACACTGTGCTTGTCTATACAGGAACTTCAGTCTGGCATTCGCTCTCTTTACTACACTGTTCCCTATCAATTCTCCTGACATGCATGGGTCAAAGGGGATTCCCAGATATTTTACTGATGAAACCAAAATGATGGGCTCCCCATTACAGTGGACATTAAAATTATTTACCCTTCTCAGTTTATGTTTCGTGCTAAAGAGAATGGCTTCAGTTTTCCCGAGGTGTAATGATAGTTTGTTGTCTACTAACCATTTGCTGCAGGACTCCAGTTCCAGTGTTAAAACATTAGCTATATCTTGTGGGTCTTTACCTGACACTAACAGAGCACTGTCATCTGCATACAGTAGAAGTTTGCACTTGACACTGATAGGCATGTCATTGACATAGCATAAGAATAATAAGGGACCCAGAATACTACCTTGGGGAACTCCACATGCTATCGGCAGGGGTTCTGATTCCGTTTTGCTGATTTTGACAATTTGTCTCCTGTTGCTAAGGTAGGACTTAAACCAGTCTACAGAACCTATACCGATAACTTGAAGTTTCTTACATAATACATTGTGGTTGACAGTATCGGAGGTGTTTTGCAGGTCTAAGGTTACCATACCTATGAGGTTCCCTACTGACATTTCAGTTCTCAGGTAATCCATCAGATTAATTAGGGAAGTGTCGGTTGAGTAAGATCTTCTAAAGCCTGATTGATAGCTATAGAGAATGTTGTTGTCATTAAGGTACTTAACTACTTGAGAGTACACCGCCCTCTCTAGAATTTTGAATATTATACCGAGTATACTAACAGGCATAAAGTTGCTTAAATCAAACCTACTATTTTTCTTGAAGATAGGAGTAACTCTGGCCTCCTTGAACCCATCCGGTACTGTATTAGTGGTGATTGATAGATTTATTATGCGAGCAATAGGGATTGACAGTTCAGAAGCACCATCTTTTAGGAACTTAGACGGGATGTTATCCGGGCCAGTGCTCTTAGTTGGGTTTAACCTGCTTAGTTCTTTTTGAATAAAGTCATAAGATACACTTACTAGTTGACAACTGCTTGGGGTTACCCCTTTATTGGTATAGTATGTTTGAATTACTAGTAAATTTTCTTCTTCAAAACCCTCTTCACTGCTCACTTTTTCCTTAACTTAACACACCCCTTTCAATTAACCCTTTATTACACACTCCCCTTCCCGTCTCACTTCACAGTCCGGTTTCACCTATTAACTTCTAATTCCTTTCCATTCTGGTAGACCAGAAACGTTTAATCAATGGTTTTATCCTTCCAAATCCTCTCAATTCCATTTATCGGGGGTTGTGTGGTGTTGTTGACTGCCTGACTTGTCTGCTGACTCAGCCATTTTTAAAACACTGAGGGAAGTAAACGCCACCTACAACCTGACTTTCCTTGAGTTTATAGAAATATTTGGCGTTTTCTGCTATGATTCTCTCACTGTACACTGGCCAGCTGAATATAAGTCAGCTACTGAAACATTAACCTTGACTGTTTAACTATTCACTTCTTTCCCACGACTGTCACTGAGAGATAACAGTCCTATATCCTTGGAGTTTTGTATTTGTGGAAAATATTGTATATATTTTCAGAAATACAGTAGTTATATGTAAATAGATGGCCATGCCGTATTTAATAATATTTATGTCATAGAAAACGGAAAGCCTGTGTCTGCCCAGAAGAGAGTCGCCATTTTGTTTGAATTGAATAACAGACGTTGTGAATAATGGGAAGAATTTTTCGAGCTCTAGAGATTAAAACTGGGCTGACACCTCTCAAATACGAGGCGAAATTGTTGGATGTGCAGTCCTGCATAACTTGAGATATCAGGCGACTGGACAAGACAGCTCCAGGAACTTCAGATAAGTCTGTTATGTTATAACTCTGGCCAGTTGTTGTTTTCATGTATAGACAGAGGTTTTCTGAGTATGATACACCTTGATTTCCAGTCAAATTGGTGAGTGTTATGATTAAGATATATTCTCCTTCTGTTATATAAATGTGTATTTATATATAATCATTTTTTAATTTAATATACAGTCCACAAATTTATATATTTACCAGCATTCCTGGTGATGTATATTTCATTTATGATTAATAGGTCCAGAGCAACTTGTGGATATGACAGTGGTAGGTATCGAAGGGGGACATTTTTTGCGACCTAGGTGTCCCAAATTCCTACTTGTCTAACTGATAAATAATAATTATCTTTGTTCATTTACTGTTATGTATATAATGATACATTCAGCTAAATGCAATTTTCCACATTTAATTTGCCCGTTGGTCCTTCTTGAACCGGAGGTAATTAGTGAAGTCATTAATTAGTTAATTACTTAATAATTATATGTGAAATGACAGAAGGAGGTGGATGTTAAGTTCACAAATTTACTTAATGTGTAGTGGATTATAATTATTACAATATTAATTTGGATAAGTCAAGTGTGGCTAAAGATTATATTAATGTGTATAATTGTATGTGTAATTGATAAGCCAAGTGTAGCTAATTGTATTAAAGTGTATAATATTAATTTTGCAAAGAAAAAGTGGCTAGGATTTATATTAATGTATTTGTATAATATTAATTTGATAAGACAATTCTGGCCAATATTTATATCAGTGTATGTGTAATTGATAAGCCAAGTGTAACTAATTATATTAATGTGTATAATAATAATTTGCTATGCCAAATTCTGGCAAGGATTTATATTAATTTGTATAATAATTTTGATAAGCCAAGTCTGGCTAAAGGTTTGTTTGTATTAATGTACATTTTAAATTTATATTATAATTTTTTTGCATGTGATTGATAAGCTCAAGCAGTTGGGATTTATTCAAAGGTAAGTTGAATCAGTGTTGTAAGTAGTAATCAGTGTTATTAATTAAGTTGAATTTAATACATTGCATCATGGCTGAAAATGAGGAAATTAATATAGAAGACAAACATATGGAATATAGAGTAAAGAAAGCATCAATACAGGCTAGAAAAGTTCATGTAACCAAGGCATATAATAAGTGCTTGTAATTAATGTATCAAAAAACTGTGAATACTGATGATTTAAAATTGTATTTAGATGCTTTAGGGAATAGATATGATTCATACAAATTATATTACAACAAATATGAAGGAGATTTATTAGTAAACTGTGTAGATGAGACTGAAGTAGATCTTATGATTAATCAGTATTGTGAATTAGAGGAAAAGATTCTTTCTTGTAAAAGTCAGGCCTTGAATAAATTAAAATGTGTAAACCAGGCAGTTAATCAGTCTGCTCCAACGAATAAGATGTCTTTGCCAAAACTCCCAGAATAATGTTTACCTGTGTTTAATCCTGGAGAAAACTGAGAGGAATTTTGGTCAATTTTTAAAGCAGCTGTGCATGACAGGAGTGACCTAGCCTGTGTAACTAAATTATTTTACCTCAAAGGACAGGTAAGAGGAGATGCTCACATACTCATACAAGCCTTTCCCAATGTAGATGACTCTTACAAGGAAGCAGTTGACTTGTTGAAAGTCACTTATGGAAATATAGAACAAAGTAGGTTGGATCTAGTGAATATCATTTTTAAGTTAAAATCTCCAGATCACACTTACAAAGGCTTACAACAGTTTAGAGTTAAACTGGAGAGCACTCTCAAAATTTTAAGAAATAAATATAATCTGAAGGAATCAGACTGGTTATTGAGTGCCAAAGTACAGAATAAATTCAGCTGTAAAACACTTGAATGTGTCTCGAACAAGTATCACAAGAGTTATTTTGGTCGGGAGGAAATAAGATTAGGTCTACAAGAATTAATTGTTCAGTTGCAGACCAGCCAACTAACTCATTTTAAAGATGCAACACATAATAACTCTAAGGTATCTGTCAAGTTTCACAAAGGGAAAAATTATCCCAATGGTAATAATCAAATTTCATTTCCTAAAAAGAGTTGCATAGATGCATATCAATTAGCAGGAATCAGAAATAATGATTCTCCACAAGGTAAGAAGAATACGTACCCTCCCAAGAGTAGCCCAGTTAATAAGAAACCAGTCAGAGAAAAGAGAGATTGTCTCTTCTGCAAGGGTACTCATTTTTCTAAGAATTGCAATGCATACAATTCATAAAATGATAAAGTTGAAAGATTGGAGGAACTTGACAGATGTATCAGGTGTTTGGGTAATCACAATGTAAAGGATTGTTATGCCAAATTAAACTTCTGTTATCAATGTCACAAAGGAAGACACCATATAGTCATGTGTAAAGGTCTATATGATAATGTTGATAATAATGATAATGTTGACAATCCTGACACAACAGTAGCTAATGTAAAAATTTCTGCTAACATTAATAATGATGGTTTTGCTGAAGTAGCCTTACCTGTGTTACAGGTAAAAATTGATGATAAAAGACATACATCAAAAAATGTAACTGCATTACTAGACCAGGGATCCCAACGTACTTTCATTAAACGTAAATGTCTTAATGGTATGAAAGTACAGATGGGAAATCTCACAACTTTAAAATTATCTGGTTTTCTCTCAGATAAAAGAGTTCAATTGTATGACACTGTTTATGTAACTGTCAGGTTGGGCAATGAGAAAAAACGTGTTAATGCAGTAATTGTAGATAGACTTACAGAGAAAATACCTACAGTAGGGCTTAGTAAAGCTTCAGGAAGACTTTCACATAATGTAAATTTAGCACCTTCTTGGGTAAGTGATGATTCTGTAGGCCCAATAAATATTTTGATAGGTAGTGACTATTATGCTTCCATTGTAAAGGGTATGGTAAAGAAATGTGGTGTCACCCTTTTGAAGACTGCTGGAGGCCATGTAATGTATGGTAGGATTCCTCGTAACAATAATTCATGAATAGAGGAAACTACAAATACCATAACTGTGTGTCTTACTCATGAAGTCGTGCCCCAGTATAATTCTTCCATAGAGGATGGTGTTGAGCCAGTGCATAAATTGTGGGAATTAGACAGCATTGGAATAAATGTAAATGAAGAAATTCCAGACGATTCTTTTACTCAGGAGCAATACCTGAGAGATGTAAAATTTCAATCTGGACAATACTGGGTACGACTTCCGTGGAGATTGAACCATCCAGAATTGCCCACTAATTACAGAATGGCATATGGACAGTTAAAGGCTCAGCTCCGCGAACTGAGTAAGACACCAGACTTGTTAACTGCCTATAATGATATAATTGCTGAGCAGTTAATTAATAAATTCATAGAAGAGGTACCTCCTGAGCAAGCCAAAATTTATGGTCACTATTTGCCACATCACTGAGTGAAGAAGGATTCTAAGACTACTTCTCTGAGAATTGTGTTTAATTGTAGTGCCAGGAGTAACAAAAATCTACCTAGTTTAAATGACTGATGACAGGTCCGTCGTTGACGGAAAAATTAGGAGATATCTTATTAAATTTCAGGATGAAGAATTATGCCTTTACAGCTGACATAAGTAAATCTTTCCTAAGAGTGGGTTTACAAGAGGCTGACCGGGATTGTACCCGCTTCTTATGGCCTGAGAATCCTATTGACCCACTTAGCACTTTGAAAACCTTTCGCTTTAGGAGTGAATTATTTGGTGCTACATCCAGTCCATTCCTACTTCAAGCGAAGATAAATGCACACCTTAAATGTATGGGAAGTCCACTGAGTAAAGTAATGAGCAAAGAATTTTGTTGGCAATTTCCTGGGTGTGACATCAACTGAAGAGGAACTGTTAATGACTTATGGAGAGGCTAATTAAATAATGCAAAGTGCAAATATGCCTCTGAGAGAATGGAACAGTAATTCGTCCAAATTGAAGGAAAAATGAGTAAAGATTACCCTGGAGATGAAGTGCCAAAATGTAGTAATGTATTGGGATTAACTTGGGATACTGAGAGAGATTTGTTAATGTTAAAACCTAAAAATTACAGTATGCCCAATAAATTAATTAAGAGAGTTTTGCTTGCTGAAGTTTCCAAATGTTTTGATCCACTAGGTTTAGTGTCACCCCTTACTATAAGTGGGAAATTATTAATACAGGAAGCATGGAAACTTAAATGTGCTTGGGATTAAACTCTATCTGAGGAATTCATTAACAGGTGGGATGAATTAATTGGTGATTATGAAAAAATTCCAATGTTGGAGTTCCCACGCCAGGTGGCCAATCCAAATGGGAAAAATGTTCTCCACATTTTTTGTGATGCTTCAAAACTGGCATATGGAGCAGTTGCTTACGTTCAATGTAATAGTGTTATTTCTCTTGTTATGTCTAAGGCTAAAGTGTCTCCAATTAAATCACGTACCTTGCCTCAGTTGGAATTAACAGCCATTTATGTAGGTGTCAAATTAGCTAATTATGTAAGAAATAAGTTGCAGTAGATAAATATTAGTGACACTGTAATTTGGTCTGGTAATGACGTATCCTTACAATGGATTCAAAATGGAAACAGTAAAATTGTGTATGTACAAAATAGAGTCACTGAAATTAATCAGATGCAAGAGAAGTATAATAGTTTGGGTCAGCATATGTTAACATTTAATCATATACCTGGTGAGGAGAATCCAGCTGATTTCTTGTCTCGAGGTTTACCTTATGCTAAATTTGTAAATGCTGTATCATGGTTTAAAGGACCGAGCTGGTTGGTAAATAAAGCTAATTGGCCTGTACAAAAGGCATATATTGCTCCTGTTGAAATTACTGTGACCACCGCTCCAATAGTTTGTCCTTCCTTAGCCATTGATATAAATAGGTATTCTTCTTTACCCAAATTAATCAATGTAACTAAGTTGGTGTTTAAATTTCTAAACAAGATGAATATTTCATTTAAGTTTTCACATCCTCTTGAATATTGGATAAAGAGGGTACAGGAGGAAATCTATGGAAATGAAATTAAATTGATGATGGAAAGAAAAATTGTGAAAGGTTCCATAATAGAGAAATTGGGGCTGTATTTAGAGAACAATGTAATTAGGAGCAGAGGTAGGTTACAAAATGCTGAATTGGGTGATTATGCTAAACACCCTATCTTACTGCCCAAAACTCATCATCTAACTCAACATCTGATTGTTCTAAATGCCAATAAAAATGTAATGCATGGTGGGGTACAAGATACCTTAAATTGTATTAGGGAAGCTTTCTTGATTTCACAAGGATGGCAAAGTGTAAAAAGGGTGATTAAATCATGTGTAATATGTCGCCGTGTGGATGCCAGATCCTATATGTACCCAGGTCCTTCAATTTTGCCAAAGGAGCGTGTACAATTAGTGAAACCATTTGATGTAACAGGTGTAGACTATAATGGTTCAATAATTTTAACAGGTACATCAAATGGTGTTCCACTGAAAGTGTATGTTTGTTTGTTCACCTGTACTGCTACTAGGTCAGTTCATTTAGAAGTGGCACAGGACTTGTCTGCAGAACAGTTTATACAGCTGTTTCGAAAATTTGCAGCTAGGATATCCTGTCTGAGGTTGATGATTTCGGATAATGCCACAAATTTTGATAGAATTAAATAATAGTAACGATGTTCAATCTCTGTTAACCCAGCGAGGGTGTACCTGGAAATTTATTACTCCTAGAGCCCCTTGGCAGGGGGGGCTGTACGAAAGACTGATAGGCACAGTGAAGAGGTGTCTCCGTAAAGTACTACACTGGAAGAGAATTAATTTGGAAGAATTTCGTGCAGTGTTAGTGGAGGCAGAAAATCGTATAAATAATAGGCCTCTCTCATACATGAGTGATACACCTGATGCAGATGTATTACACCTTCTCAACTAATATGTGGAAGGAAATTGGAAGCTGCCCCTGTCTATAGAGATAATCCGGAAGAAAGTGATGAAGATTACAATGATGTGGAAGTGTTGTGTGATAAATTTAAAATGTTAAATAAAGTAATTGATCATTGGTCTAATGTGTGGCGTAAGGAATATCTTCTTACACTACGTGAACACTTTTATGGTGCGACAGAGGCAGTAAATCGACAGAACATTCAATCAAGTGACATTGTGTTGATTGATACTGAACAACATCGAACATTGTGGCCTCTAGGCAAAGTATTGACATTGTACCAGATGCACAAGGTGTTGTCAGGAATGTCAAAGTGTTGTGTCGTGGCCAGGAAAGTTTATGCACAATTAATAAATTGATTCCCTTGGAATTAGGTGTTCAATCAAAAGTAAATGAAAATCTGAGGGAAAGTGACACGAGTGATATGGAAGATAACGCTGACCAAGTGATGCCGGAAGATGAAATCATAACTTGACTTAAGAAATCGTAATGACACGATTGCAAATAAACCATACCCCCCGGCCGGGATTGAACCCGCGGTCATAGAGTCTCAAAACTCCAGCCCGTCGAGTTAGCCACTAGACCATAGTAAGACCTACTAGGAGAACAGCCACTCAAGCCAGAACTTGCTGGAATCGTCTCATAAAGGAAGGAGTAATTTGAGTTGCTTAGCAACGAACTCCGTCCGGCCGCAGTGTGGAAAATATTGTATATATTTTCCAGAAATACAGTAGTTATATGTAAATAGATGGCCATGCCGTATTTAATAATATTTATGTCATAGAAAACGGAAAGCCTGCGTCTGTGCAGAAGAGAGTCGCCATTTTGTTTGAATTGAATAACAGACGTTGTGAATATTGGGAAGAATTTTTCGTGCTCTAGACGTTAAAACTGGGCTGACACCTCTCAAATAGGAGGCGAAATTGTTGGATGTGCAGTCCTGCATAACTTGAGATATCAGGCGACTGGACAAGACAGCTCCAGGAACCTCAGATTTGTCTGTTATGTTATAATTCTGGCCAGTTGTTATTTTCATGTATAGACAGAGGTTTTCTGAGTATGATACACCTTGATTTCCAGTCAAATCGGTGAGTGTTATGATTAAGATATATTCTCATTCTGTTATATAAATGTGTATTTATATATAATAATTTTTAAATTTAATATACAGTCCTCAAATTTATATATTTACCAGCATTCCTGGTGATGTATATTTCATTTATGATTAATAGGTCCAGAGCAACTTGTGGATATGACAGTGGTAGGTATCGAAGGGGGACATTTTTTGCGACCTAGGTGTCCCAAATTCCTACTTGTCTAACTGATAAATAATAATTATCTTTGTTCATTTACTGTTATGTATATAATGATACATTCAGCTAAATGCAATTTTCCACAGTATTGTTGATTTGACAATGTCTCCTGTGTTTCCCTCTTGTTAGCACTGGTAACGAGAGGGAAATACAAGTGATATGATGGTGATACAGATATGATGCTACTGTCAGTACAGATGAACGTCAGTAAAGATGAGAATTTCACTTCGCTAGTTGTACGTCTGGCAGTAGCTGGTGTTTGGATGCTGGTCAGCCATATTTAAATGCTCAATTCTTTCCCTCGTTTGGCACTGAGGAGAAAAAAGTCCTACAGACCTGCCATTTCCTTGGAGTTTTGTTGATCAGGTTTTCTGCCATGTTGTCTTCTCGTTGAACACTGGTGCAGTTGATATGGAGGTCAGCTATTTCATTATATTGGAAAACGTTTCATGTCTGGTTCACGTCTGGCAGCAGGTCTGGTACTTGAAAGCAGTACTTGCAATTTGGCCATCACTGGAGTTCGGATAGGCCCAGGGGACAGCAAGATATAAGAGCAGCCTTGTTGCTGCGGCTGCAGCAACAGCTGATTATGGTGGTGACAGTGTACACCGGTGATAATGGTAGTGACACTGTACATAGGTGATAATGGTAGTGACACTGTACACAGGTGATAATGATAGTGACAGTGTACACAGGTGATAATGGTAGCGCCACTGTAAACAGGTGATAATGGTACTGACAGTGTACACAGGTGATAATGGTGGTAACTGTCCACAGGTTGATCATCTTCGTGGGATGAGTGATAGCGTCAAGAGGCTAGTGGAGGCTGGCCTGGTGTTGGGTGTCCAGCAAGACCAAGATGACGACCGCTACTCCAGGATAACTTTCCAAGATGGTCAACTGTATCTTCACGTTCTCCAGCACCAGCCACCACCCACCCACGCCCACACTATCCAGGTACTTTATTACACTACCACTCTCACTGTAGATCGGCCCAGGAGACTACAAAGATATGGGAGCAGCCGGTGATGCTGTCACCATTGCCATGGGTTTAGCACATGGGTTTAATTGCCTTCACTTCTTGCAATTGCAGTTTTAAAAAGATTTCTTATGTGGTTGGCCTTGGATGTTGTAATGATCCATGGGCTGCAATAAATATATTGTGTTTAGTGGCCAAAAAATAACTTTTACATTCTCACATAATGAACCAAATGTAGTTGGATGACCTGGAATATTATTCAAATATCATTAATCATTTAAATGCAATATTGTTGTCCTTACAATATTTTTCAACACCTGGGATAAAATAACTTTAAAACGAGTCACAGAAAATAAACAAAGAACTGGAAGTGGCCAATGGTTGTAGCATCTCAGTGAGTCAAGATTTAAACACTCATAAACAACCATTAGTTTTATTCTAAAATTATCGTAAGAATTACCTCCCAATAAAAGAGTTAGATGATTCTTAGAAGCTTTAAACACAGGTTGAGATGTTTTGTTCTTATAAATAAAAGTCCTGGAAGTCATCCATTTCCTGAACAAGTCTCTCTTGTCAAAGAAAAAGTTCCTTGATCATTCCATCCACTTTATTCAGTAATTGTCTTCATAACATCAAGATGTTCAGCTGTCACATCATTTGTGCTGGCTGCCTCACTGTTGCCTCACTGCTGTATCACTGCCTCACTGCTGCCTCACTGTTGCCTCACTGCTGCCTCACTGCTGTATCACTGACTCACTGCTGCCTCACTGTTGCCTCACTGCTGCCTCACTGTTGTATCACTGACTCACTGCTGCCTCACTGTTGCCTCACTGCTGCGTCACTCCTGCCTCACTGCTGCCTCACTGTTGCCTCACTGCTGCCTCACTGTTGCCTCACTGTTGCCTCACTGCTGCCTCACTGTTGCCTCACTATTGCCTCACTCCTGCCTCGCTGTTGTCTCACTGCTGCCTCACTGTTGCCTCACTGTTGCCTCACTGCTGTATCACTGCCTCACTGCTGTATCACTGACTCACTGCTGCCTCACTGTTGCCTCACTGCTGCCTCACTGTTGTATCACTGACTCACTGCTGCCTCACTGTTGCCTCACTGCTGCGTCACTGCTGCCTCACTGCTGCCTCACTGTTGCCTCACTGCTGCCTCACTGTTGCCTCACTGCTGCCTCACTGTTGCCTCACTATTGCCTCACTCCTGCCTCACTGTTGTCTCACTGCTGCCTCACTGCTGCCTCACTGCTGCCTCACTGCTGCCTCACTGTTGCCTCACTGCTGCCTCACTGTTGCCTCACTCCCTCACTGCTGCTTCACTATTGCCTAACTGCTGCCTCACTGTTGCCTCACTGCTGCCTCACTGTTGCCTCACTGCTGCCTCACTGTTGTCTCACTGTTGCCTCACTGTTGCCTCACTGCTGCATCACTGTTGCCTCACTGCTGCCTCACTGTTGCCTCACTGTTGCCTAACTGCAGCCTCGCTGCTGCCTCACTGTTGCCTCACTGTTGCGTCACTGTTGCCTCACTGTTGCCTCGCTGCTGCCTCACTTCTGCCTCACTGTTGCCTCACTGCTGCCTCACTGTTGCCTCACTGTTGCCTTACTACTGCCTCACTGTTGCCTCACTGCTGCCTCACTGTTGCCTTAAAGTTGCCTCACTGTTGCCTCACTGCTGCCTCACTGTTGCCTCACTGCTGCCTCACTGTTGCCTCACTGTTGCCTCACTGCTGCCTCACTGTTGCCTCACTGCTGCCTCATTGTTGCCTTACTGTTGCCTCACTGTTGCCACACTGCTGCCTCACTGTTGCCTCACTGCTGCCTCACTGTTGCCTCACTGCTGCCTCACTGTTGCCTCACTGCTGCCTCACTGTTGCCTCACTGTTGCCTCACTGCTGCCTTACTGCTGCCTCACTGTTGCCTAACTGTTGCCTCACTGTTGCCACACTGCTGCCTCACTGTTGCCTGACTGCTGCCTCACTGTTGCCTCACTGCTGCCTCACTGTTGCCTCACTGCTGCCTCACTGTTGCCTCACTGTTGCCTCACTGCTGCTTCACTGCTGCTTCACTGTTGCCTCACTGTTGCCTCACTGCTGCCTCACTGTTGCCTCACTGCTCCTTCGCTACTGCTTCACTTTTGCCTCACTGCTGCCTCACTGTTGCCACACTGCTGCCTCACTGTTGTCTCACTGTTGCCTCACTGTTGCCACACTGCTGCCTCACTGCTGCCTTACTGTTGCCACACTCCTGCCTCACTGTTGCCTTACTCTTGCCTCGTTGATGCCTCACTCCTGCCTCACTGATGCCTCACTGTTGCCTCACTGTTGTCTCACTGCTGCCTCACTGTTGCCTCACTATTGCCTCACTCCTGCCTCACTGTTGTCTCACTGCTGCCTCACTGCTGCCTCACTGCTGCCTCACTGCTGCCTCACTGTTGCCTCACTGCTGTCTCACTACTGCATCACTGTTGATTCACTGCTGCCTCAGTGCAGTCTAACTGCTACCTCACTGCTGCCTCACTGTTGCCTCACTGCTGCCTCACTGTTGCGTCACTGTTGTCTCACTGTTGTATCACTACCTCACTGGTGCCTCGCTGTTGTATCACTGCCTCACTGCTGCCTCACTGCTGCCTCACTGTTGCGTCACTGTTGCCTCCTGCCTCACTGCTGCCTCCTGCCTCATTGCTGCCTCACTGTTGTACCACTGCTGCCTCACTGTTGCCTCACTGTTGCCTCACTGTTGCCTCACTGTTGTATCTCTACCTCACTGCTGCCTCGCTGTTGTATCACTGCCTCACTGCTGCCTCACTGCTGCCTCACTGTTGCCTCACTCTTGCCTCCTGCCTCACTGCTGACTCACTGCTGCCTCCTGCCTCATTGCTGCCTCACTGTTGTACCACTGCTGCCTCACTGCTGCCTCACTGTTGCCTCACTGTTGCCTCACTGTTGCCTCACTGTTGCCTCACTGTTGCCTCACTGTTGTATCTCTACCTCACTGCTGCCTCGCTGTTGTATCACTGCCTCACTGCTGCCTCACTGCTGCCTCACTGTTGCCTCACTGTTGCCTCCTGCCTCACTGCTGCCTCACTGCTGCCTCCTGCCTCCAGCCTCACTGCTGCCTCACTGTTGCCTCACTGTTGTGTAACTACCTCACTGCTGCCTCACTGTTGTATCACTGCCTCACTGTTGTACCACTGCTACCTCACTGCTGCCTCACTCTTGCCTCACTGTTGTCTCACTGCTGCCTCACTGTTGTCTCACTGCTGCCTCACTGCTGCCTCTCTGCTGCCTAACTGATGCCTCACTGCTACCTCACTGTTTCCTCACTGTTGCCTTACTGCTGCCTCACTGCTGCCTCGCTGTTGCCTCACTGCTGTCTCACTACCTCACTGTTGCCTCACTGTTGCCTCACTGCTGCCTCACTGTTGCCTCACTACTGCCTCACTGTTGCCTCACTGTTGCCTCACTGTTCCCTCACTGATGTATCACTGCCTCACTGCTGCCTCACTGTTGTATCACTGCCTCACTGCTGCCTCACTGTTGTATCACTGCCTCACTGCTGCCTCACTGCTACCTCACTGTTGCCTAACTGGTGTCTCACTGCTGCCTCACTGCTGTCTCACTGGTGCCTCACTGTTGCCTTACTGTTGCCTCACTGCTGCCAAACTCCTGCCTCACTATTGTCTCACTGCTGCCTCACTGCTGCCTCACTGTTGCCTAACTGCTACCGCACTGTTGCCTCATTGTTGCCTTACTGCTGCCTCACTATTGTCTCACTGTTGCCACATTGCTGCCTCACTGCTGCCTAACTTGTGCCTCACTGCTGCCTCACTGTTGCCTCACTGCTACCTCAATGCTGCCTCACTGTTGCCTCACTGCTACCTCACTGCTATTTCACTGCTACCTCACTTCTGCCTCACTGTTGGCTCACTGCTGCCTCACTGTTGCCTCACTTCTGACTTACTGTTGCCTCACAGTTGCCTCTCTGTTGCCTCACTGTTTCCTCACTGTTGTATCACTACCTCACTGCTGGCTCGCTGTTGTATCACTGCCTCACTGCTGCCTCACTGCTGCCTCACTGTTGCCTCACTGTTGGCTCACTTCTGCTTCACTGCTGCCTAAATGTTGCCTCACTGTTGCCTCACTGGTGCCGCACTGCTGCCTCACTGCTGCCTCACTGCTGCTTCGCTACTGCTTCACTTTTGCCTCACTGCTGCCTCATTGTTGCCTCACTGTTGTTTCACTACCTCACTGCTGGCTCGCTGTTGTATCACTGCCTCACTGCTGCCTCAATGTTGCCTCACTGTTGGCTCACTTCTGTTTCACTGCTGCCTCACTGTTGCCTCACTGCTGCCTCACTTTTGCCTCACTGCTGCCTAACTGTTGCCTCACTGTTGCATCACTGTTGCCACACTGCTGCCTCACTGCTGCCTCACTGCTGCTTCGCTACTGCTTCACTTTTGCCTCACTGCTGCCTCACTGTTGCCTCACTGTTGTTTCACTACCTCACTGCTGGCTCGCTGTTGTATCACTGCCTCACTGCTGCCTCACTGCTGCCTCACTGCTGCCTCACTGTTGGCTCACTTCTGCTTCACTGCTGCCTCACTGTTGCCTCATTGCTACCTCACTTTTTCCTCAGTGTTGCCTCACTCTTGCCTCCCTGCTGCCTCACTGATGTCTCACTGCTGCCTCACTGCTGCCTCGCTGCTGCCTAACTGGTGCCTCACTGCTGCCTCACTGCTGCCTCACTGTTGCCTAACTGCTGCCTCGCTGCTGTCTCACTGCTACCTCACTGCTGCCTCACTGTTGCCTCACTGCTGCCTCACTGTTGCCTCACTTTTGCCTCACTGTTGCCTCACTGTTGCCTCACTGTTGTTTCACTACCTCCCTGCCGCCTCACTGTTGTATCACTGCCTCACTGTTATGTCACTGCCTCACTGCTGCCTCACTGCTGCCTAACTGTTGCCAAACTGCTGCCTCACTGCTGCCTCACTGTTGCCACACTGTTGCCACACTGCTGCCTCACTGTTGCCTCACTGCTGCTTCACTGCTGCCTCACTGCTGCCTCACTGTTGCCACACTGCTGCCTCACTGCTGCCTCACTGTTGCCTCACTGTTGCCTCACTGTTGCTTCACTGTTGCCTCACTGTTCCTTCACTGTTGCCACACTGCTGCCTCTCTGCTGCCTCACTGTTGCCTCACTGCTGCCACACTCCTTCCTCACTGTTGTTTCACTGCTGCCTCACTGCTGCCTCACTGCAGCCTCACTGCTGCCTCACTGTTGCCTTACTGTTGCCTCACTGCTGCCACACTCCTTCCTCACTGTTGTCTCAAAGCTGCCTCACTGGTGCCTCACTGCTGCCTCACTGTTGCTTCACTGCTGCCTCACTGCTGCCTCACTGTTCCCTCACTGTTGTATCACTATTTCACTGCTGCCTCACTGTTGTATCACTACCTCACTGCTGCCTCACCGTTGTATCACTGCCTCACTGCTGCCTCACTGCTGCCTCACTGTTGCCTCACTGCTGCCTCACTGTTGTATCACTACCTCACTTCTGCCTCATTGCTACCTCACTGTTGCCTCATTGCTGCCTCACTGCTGCCTCACTCTTGCCTCACTGTTGCCTCACTGCTACCTCATTGCTGCCTCACTGTTGTCTCACTGCTGCCTCATTGCTGCCTCACTGCTGCCTAATTAGCGCCTCACTTCTGCCTCACTGTTGCCTCACTGCTGCCTCACTACTGCCTCACTGCTGCCTCACTACTGCCTCACTGTTGCCTCACTGCTGCCTCACTGTTGCCTCACTGCTGCCTCACTGTTGTATCACTACCTCACTTCTGCCTCATTGCTACCTCACTGTTGCCTCATTGCTGCCTCACTGCTGCCTCACTCTTGCCTCACTGTTGCCTCACTGCTACCTCATTGCTGCCTCACTGTTGTCTCACTGCTGCCTCATTGCTGCCTCACTGCTGCCTAATTAGCGCCTCACTTCTGCCTCACTGTTGCCTCACTGCTGCCTCACTACTGCCTCACTGTTGCCTCACTGTTGGCTCACTGTTGCCTCACTGTTGCCTCATTGCTTCCTCACTGCTGCCTCACTCTTGCCTCACTGTTGCCTCACTGCTACCTCATTGCTGCCTCACTGTTGTCTCACTGCTGCCTCATTGCTGCCTCACTGCTGCCTAATTAGCGCCTCACTTCTGCCTCACTGTTGCCTCACTGCTGCCTCACTACTGCCTCACTGTTGCCTCACTGTTGCCTCACTGTTGTCTCACTGCTGCCTCATTGCTGCCTCACTGCTGCCTAATTAGCGCCTCACTTCTGCCTCACTGTTGCCTCACTGCTGCCTCACTGATGCCTCACTGTTGCGTTACTGTTGCCTCACTGCTGCCACACACCTGCCTCACTGTTGTCTCACTGATGCCTCACTGCTGCCTCACTGCTGCGTCACTGTTGTCTCACTGCTGCCTCACTGCAGCCTCACTGCTGCCTAACTGGTGCCTCATTGCTGCCTCATTGCTGCCTCACTGTTGCCTCACTGTTGCCTCACTGCTGTCTCACTTTTGCCTTACTGCTGTCTCACTGCTGTCTCACAGCTGCCTCACTGCTGCCTCAGTGCGGCCTAACTGTTGCCTCACTGTTGCCTCACTGCTGCCTCACTGTTGCCTTACTGTTGCCTCACTGTTGTATCACTTCCTCACTGCTGCCTCACTGTTGTATCACTGCCTCACTGTTGCCTCGCTGTTGTATCACTGCCTCACTGCTGCCTCACTGCTGCCTCACTGCTGCCTCACTGCTACCTCACTGTTGCCTCACTGCTGCGTCACTGCTGCCTCACTGTTGCATCACTACCTCACTGCTGCCTCACTTCTGCCTCATTGCTGCCTCACTGCTGCCTCACTTTTGCCTCGCTGCTGCCTCACAGCTGCCTCACTGTTGCCTCACTGTTGCCTCACTGTTGTATCACTACCTCCCTGCTGCCTAACTGTTGCCTCACTGCTGCCTCACTGCTGCCTCACTGTTGCCTCACTGTTGCCTCACTGTTGTATCACTACCTCCCTGATGCCTCACTGTTGCCTCACTGTTGTATCGCTGCCTCCCTGTTGCCTCACTGTTGTATCACTGCCTAACTGCTGCCTCACTGCTGCCTCACTGTTGCCTCACTGCTTCCTCACTGCTGCCTCGCTGTTGTATCCCTACCTCACTGCTGCCTCACTGTTGCCTCAATGCTTCCTCACTGCTGCCTCGCTGTTGTATCCCTACCTCACTGCTGCCTCACTGCAGCCTCACTCTTGCCTGACTGTTGCCTCACTGCTACCTCACTGCTACCTCACTGCTGCCTCACTGCTGCCTCACTGCTGCTTCACTGCTGCCTCACTGTTGCCTCACTGCTGCCTCACTGCTGCCTCACTGCTGCCTCAATGTTGCCTCACTGCTGTGTCACTGTTGCCTCACTGCTGCCTCACTCCTGCCTCACTGCTGCCTAACTGTTGCCTCACTGTTGCCTCACTGCTGCCTCACTGCTGCCTCACTGCTGCTTCACTGCTGCCTCACTCCTGCCTAACTGGTGCCTCACTGTTGCCTCACTTCTGCCTCACAGCTGCCTCACTGCTCCCTCACTGCTGCCTCACTGTTCCCTCACTGATGCCTCACTGTTCCGTCACTGATGCCTCACTGCTTCCTCACTGTTCCTTCACTGATGCCTCACTGCTGCCTCACTGTTCCCTCACTGATGCCTCACTGCTGCCTCACTGTTCCCTCACTGATGCCTCACTGCTGCCTCACTGTTCCCTCACTGTTGTATCAGTGCTGCCTCACTGTTCCCTCACTGATGCCTCTCTGATGCCTCACTGATGCCTCACTGATGCCTCACTGATGCCTCACTGATGCTTCACTGTTCCCTCACTGATGCTTCACTGATGCCTCAATGATGCCTCACTGCTGCCTCACTGTTGCCTCACTATTGCCTCACTCCTGCCTCACTGTTGCCTCACTATTGACTCACTGTTGCCTCACTGTTGCCTCACTCCTGTCTCACTCCTGCCTCACTCCAGCCTCACTACTGCCTCACTCCTGCCTCATTGTTGACTCACTAATGCCTTTCTGCTGCCTCACTGTTCCCTCACTTCTGCCTTACTGCTGCCTCACTGTTCCCTCACTGATGTCTCACTGATGCCTCACTGCTGCATAACTCCTGCCTCACTGTTGCCTCACTATTGCCTCACTCTTGCCTCACTCTTGCCTAACTATTGCCTCACTGTTGCCTCACTTTTGCCTCACTCCTGCCTCACTCCTGCCCCATTGTTGACTCACTAATGCCTTATTACTGCCTCACTGTTCCTTCACTGATGCCTCACTGCTGCCTCTCGTCTTTCTCACTGTTGCCTCACTGCTACCTCACTTATGCCTCACTGCTGCCTCACTGTTCCCTCACTGATGCTTCACTGCTGCCTCACTACTGCCTCACCGCTGCCTCACTGTTCCCTCACTGATGCCTCACTGCTGCATCACTGTTTCCTCACTGATGCCTCACTTCTGCCTCACTGTTCCCTCACTGATGCCTCTCTGATGCCTCACGTTAAGAGACCATACAATAAGTGTCAGGGGCCCGAGACTGTTCAACTGCCTCCCAGCACACATAAGGGGGATTACCAACAGACCCCAGGCAGTCTTCAAGCTGGCACTGGACAAGCACCTAAAGTCAGTTCCGGATCAGCCGGGCTGTGGCTCGTACGTTGGTTTGCGTGCAGCCAGCAGCAACAGCCTGGTTGATCAGGCTCTGATCCACCAGGAGGCCTGGTCTCAGACCGGGCCGCGGGGGCGTTGACCCCCGGAACTCTCTCCAGGTAACTCCAGATGCCTCACTGATGCCACACAGATGCCTCACTGATGTCTCACTTCTGCCTTAAAGTTCCCTCACTGATGCCTCAGTGATGCCTCAGTGATGCCTCACTGATGCCTCACTGATGCCTCGCTGATGCCTCACTGATGCCTCACTGATGCCTCACTGATGCCTCACTGATGCCTCGCTGATACCTCACTGATGCCTCACTGATGCCTCGCTGATGCCTCACTGATGCCTCACTTATGCCTCACTGATGCCTCACTGATGCCTCGCTGATGCCTCACTGATGCCTCACTGATGCCTCACTGATGCCTCACTGATGCCTCACTGATGCATCACTGATGCCTCACTGATGCCTCACTGATGCCTCACTGCTGCCTCACTGTTGCCTCACTGTTGTGTAACTACCTCACTGCTGCCTCACTGTTGTATCACTGCCTCACTGTTGTACCACTGCTACCTCACTGCTGCCTCACTCTTGCCTCACTGTTGTCTCACTGCTGCCTCACTGTTGTCTCACTGCTGCCTCACTGCTGCCTCTCTGCTGCCTAACTGATGCCTCACTGCTACCTCACTGTTTCCTCACTGTTGCCTTACTGCTGCCTCACTGCTGCCTCGCTGTTGCCTCACTGCTGTCTCACTACCTCACTGTTGCCTCACTGTTGCCTCACTGCTGCCTCACTGTTGCCTCACTACTGCCTCACTGTTGCCTCACTGTTGCCTCACTGTTCCCTCACTGATGTATCACTGCCTCACTGCTGCCTCACTGTTGTATCACTGCCTCACTGCTGCCTCACTGTTGTATCACTGCCTCACTGCTGCCTCACTGCTACCTCACTGTTGCCTAACTGGTGTCTCACTGCTGCCTCACTGCTGTCTCACTGGTGCCTCACTGTTGCCTTACTGTTGCCTCACTGCTGCCAAACTCCTGCCTCACTATTGTCTCATTGCTGCCTCACTGCTGCCTCACTGTTGCCTAAGTGCTACCGCACTGTTGCCTCATTGTCGCCTTACTGCTGTCTCACTGTTGTCTCACTGTTGCCACATTGCTGCCTCACTGCTGCCTAACTTGTGCCTCACTACTGCCTCACTGTTGCCTCACTGCTACCTCAATGCTGCCTCACTGTTGCCTCACTGCTACCTCACTGCTATTTCACTGCTACCTCACTTCTACCTCACTGTTGGCTCACTGCTGCCTCACTGTTGCCTCACTTCTGACTTACTGTTGCCTCACAGTTGCCTCTCTGTTGTCTCACTGTTTCCTCACTGTTGTATCACTACCTCACTGCTGGCTCGCTGTTGTATCACTGCCTCACTGCTGCCTCACTGCTGCCTCACTGTTGCCTCACTGTTGGCTCACTTCTGCTTCACTGCTGCCTAAATGTTGCCTCACTGTTGCCTCACTGGTGCCGCACTGCTGCCTCACTGCTGCCTCACTGCTGCTTCGCTACTGCTTCACTTTTGCCTCACTGCTGCCTCATTGTTGCCTCACTGTTGTTTCACTACCTCACTGCTGGCTCGCTGTTGTATCACTGCCTCACTGCTGCCTCAATGTTGCCTCACTGTTGGCTCACTTCTGTTTCACTGCTGCCTCACTGTTGCCTCACTGCTGCCTCACTTTTGCCTCACTGCTGCCTAACTGTTGCCTCACTGTTGCATCACTGTTGCCACACTGCTGCCTCACTGCTGCCTCACTGCTGCTTCGCTACTGCTTCACTTTTGCCTCACTGCTGCCTCACTGTTGCCTCACTGTTGTTTCACTACCTCACTGCTGGCTCGCTGTTGTATCACTGCCTCACTGCTGCCTCACTGCTGCCTCACTGCTGCCTCACTGTTGGCTCACTTCTGCTTCACTGCTGCCTCACTGTTGCCTCATTGCTACCTCACTTTTTCCTCAGTGTTGCCTCACTCTTGCCTCCCTGCTGCCTCACTGATGTCTCACTGCTGCCTCACTGCTGCCTCACTGTTGCCTCACTGCTGCCTCACTGTTGCCTCACTTTTGCCTCACTGTTGCCTCACTGTTGCCTCACTGTTGTTTCACTACCTCCCTGCCGCCTCACTGTTGTATCACTGCCTCACTGTTATGTCACTGCCTCACTGCTGCCTCACTGCTGCCTCACTGTTGCCAAACTGCTGCCTCACTGCTGCCTCACTGTTGCCACACTGTTGCCACACTGCTGCCTCACTGTTGCCTCACTGCTGCTTCACTGCTGCCTCACTGCTGCCTCACTGTTGCCACACTGCTGCCTCACTGCTGCCTCACTGTTGCCTCACTGTTGCCTCACTGTTGCTTCACTGTTGCCTCACTGTTCCTTCACTGTTGCCACACTGCTGCCTCTCTGCTGCCTCACTGTTGCCTCACTGTTGCCTCACTCCTGCCTCACAGTTGCTTCACTCTTGCCTCATTGATGCCTCACTCCTGCCTCGCTGATGCCTCACTGTTGACTTACTGTTGCCTCACTGCTGCCACACTCCTTCCTCACCGTTGTTTCACTGCTGCCTCACTGCTGCCTCACTGCAGCCTCACTGCTGCCTCACTGTTGCCTTACTGTTGCCTCACTGCTGCCACACTCCTTCCTCACTGTTGTCTCAAAGCTGCCTCACTGGTGCCTCACTGCTGCCTCACTGTTGCTTCACTGCTGCCTCACTGCTGCCTCACTGTTCCCTCACTGTTGTATCACTATTTCACTGCTGCCTCACTGTTGTATCACTACCTCACTGCTGCCTCACCGTTGTATCACTGCCTCACTGCTGCCTCACTGTTGCCTCACTGCTGCCTCACTGTTGTATCACTACCTCACTTCTGCCTCATTGCTACCTCACTGTTGCCTCATTGCTGCCTCACTGCTGCCTCACTCTTGCCTCACTGTTGCCTCACTGCTACCTCATTGCTGTTTCACTGTTGTCTCACTGCTGCCTCATTGCTGCCTCACTGTTGCCTAATTAGCGCCTCACTTCTGCCTCACTGTTGCCTCACTGCTGCCTCACTTCTGCCTCACTGCTGCCTCACTACTGCCTCACTGTTGCCTCAGTGCTGCCTCACTGTTGCCTCACTGCTGCCTCACTGTTGTATCACTACCTCACTTCTGCCTCATTGCTACCTCACTGTTGCCTCATTGCTGCCTCACTGCTGCCTCACTCTTGCCTCACTGTTGCCTCACTGCTACCTCATTGCTGCCTCACTGTTGTCTCACTGCTGCCTCATTGCTGCCTCACTGCTGCCTAATTAGCGCCTCACTTCTGCCTCACTGTTGCCTCACTGCTGCCTCACTACTGCCTCACTGTTGCCTCACTGTTGGCTCACTGTTGCCTCACTGTTGCCTCATTGCTGCCTCACTGCTGCCTCACTCTTGCCTCACTGTTGCCTCACTGCTACCTCATTGCTGCCTCACTGTTGTCTCACTGCTGCCTCATTGCTGCATCACTGCTGCCTAATTAGCGCCTCACTTCTGCCTCACTGTTGCCTCACTGCTGCCTCACTACTGCCTCACTGTTGCCTCACTGTTGCCTCACTGTTGTCTCACTGCTGCCTCATTGCTGCCTCACTGCTGCCTAATTAGCGCCTCACTTCTGCCTCACTGTTGCCTCACTGCTGCCTCACTGATGCCTCACTGTTGCGTTACTGTTGCCTCACTGCTGCCACACACCTGCCTCACTGTTGTCTCACTGATGCCTCACTGCTGCCTCACTGCTGCGTCACTGTTGTCTCACTGCTGCCTCACTGCAGCCTCACTGCTGCCTAACTGGTGCCTCATTGCTGCCTCATTGCTGCCTCACTGTTGCCTCACTGTTGCCTCACTGCTGTCTCACTTTTGCCTTACTGCTGTCTCACTGCTGTCTCACAGCTGCCTCACTGCTGCCTCAGTGCGGCCTAACTGTTGCCTCACTGTTGCCTCACTGCTGCCTCACTGTTGCCTTACTGTTGCCTCACTGTTGTATCACTTCCTCACTGCTGCCTCACTGTTGTATCACTGCCTCACTGTTGCCTCGCTGTTGTATCACTGCCTCACTGCTGCCTCACTGCTGCCTCACTGCTGCCTCACTGCTACCTCACTGTTGCCTCACTGCTGCGTCACTGCTGCCTCACTGTTGCATCACTACCTCACTGCTGCCTCACTTCTGCCTCATTGCTGCCTCACTGCTGCCTCACTTTTGCCTCGCTGCTGCCTCACATCTGCCTCACTGTTGCCTCACTGTTGCCTCACTGTTGTATCACTACCTCCCTGCTGCCTAACTGTTGCCTCACTGCTGCCTCACTGCTGCCTCACTGTTGCCTCACTGTTGCCTCACTGTTGTATCACTACCTCCCTGATGCCTCACTGTTGCCTCACTGTTGTATCGCTGCCTCCCTGTTGCCTCACTGTTGTATCACTGCCTAACTGCTGCCTCACTGCTGCCTCACTGTTGCCTCACTGCTTCCTCACTGCTGCCTCGCTGTTGTATCCCTACCTCACTGCTGCCTCACTGTTGCCTCAATGCTTCCTCACTGCTGCCTCGCTGTTGTATCCCTACCTCACTGCTGCCTCACTGCAGCCTCACTCTTGCCTGACTGTTGCCTCACTGCTACCTCACTGCTACCTCACTGCTGCCTCACTGCTGCCTCACTGCTGCTTCACTGCTGCCTCACTGTTGCCTCACTGCTGCCTCACTGCTGCCTCACTGCTGCCTCAATGTTGCCTCACTGCTGTGTCACTGTTGCCTCACTGCTGCCTCACTCCTGCCTCACTGCTGCCTAACTGTTGCCTCACTGTTGCCTCACTGCTGCCTCACTGCTGCCTCACTGCTGCTTCACTGCTGCCTCACTCCTGCCTAACTGCTGCCTCACTCATGCCTCACTGCAGC
Organism: Cherax quadricarinatus; assembly: GCF_038502225.1. Taxonomy (NCBI): domain Eukaryota; kingdom Metazoa; phylum Arthropoda; class Malacostraca; order Decapoda; family Parastacidae; genus Cherax; species Cherax quadricarinatus. The sequence goes on from NC_091315.1 coordinate 5,978,210, forward strand.
CTCACTGTTGCCTCACTTCTGCCTCACAGCTGCCTCACTGCTCCCTCACTGCTGCCTCACTGTTCCCTCACTGATGCCTCACTGTTCCGTCACTGATGCCTCACTGCTTCCTCACTGTTCCTTCACTGATGCCTCACTGCTGCCTCACTGTTCCCTCACTGATGCCTCACTGCTGCCTCACTGTTCCCTCACTGATGCCTCACTGCTGCCTCACTGTTCCCTCACTGTTGTATCAGTGCTGCCTCACTGTTCCCTCACTGATGCCTCACTGATGCCTCACTGATGCCTCACTGATGCCTCACTGATGCCTCACTGATGCTTCACTGTTCCCTCACTGATGCTTCACTGATGCCTCAATGATGCCTCACTGCTGCCTCACTGTTGCCTCACTATTGCCTCACTCCTGCCTCACTGTTGCCTCACTATTGACTCACTGTTGCCTCACTGTTGCCTCACTCCTGTCTCACTCCTGCCTCACTCCAGCCTCACTACTGCCTCACTCCTGCCTCATTGTTGACTCACTAATGCCTTTCTGCTGCCTCACTGTTCCCTCACTTCTGCCTTACTGCTGCCTCACTGTTCCCTCACTGATGTCTCACTGATGCCTCACTGCTGCATAACT
>NC_091315.1:5983831-6044696 GCF_038502225.1 Cherax quadricarinatus
CTACCATTACTACTACTACATTACTAATACTGCTAACAATGACTATTACTTCACTACTATCAGTACTCACTACTAATACTACTACTACCACTGTCACTGCTACCACTACCACTACTTCCCCACTCACTACCACCACTACCACACACTACTACTAATACCACACTACTACCACTACCACTACTAATACTCACTACCACTACTACTCACCAATACTACCACTACCACTACCACCACAAACCATTACCACACTACCACCACTACCACTAACACCACAACCACTATCACTACCACCACTCACTACCACTGCTACTACTACTACATCACTACTACCACTACTACTACGCCATCATCAAGACACAACACACTACCACCACTACCACTCACCACCACACACCACTACTCACTACTGGCAACCACTACTACCACCACCACCACCACCACCACAACCACCACCACTCCACCACCACCACCACCACCACCACACCACCACCGCCACTCACCACCACCACCACCACCACCACTCCACCAAACCACCACCACCACCACCTCTCACAACCACCACCACCACCACCAGCACCACCACTCACACTCACCACCACCACTCCCACCACCACCACCACCACCACCACTCACCATTAACACATTCACTACCACTACTCTAACCACTCTCACTCTACACTCACTATCATCACTACCACCACCACCACCACCACCACCACTCCACCACCACCACCACCACCACCACCACCACCACCACTCACCACCACACCTGGCCACCACCACCAGCGCCACACCACACCACCACCACCACCACTAACACCACCACACTACCACCAACACTCCACCACCATTTCACCACTATCACCACCATTACCACTCATTACCACCACCACAACCACTATCTCGGAGGATGCTTAACACGCACACACACCACAACATTAAATCATCAATGCCTTAACAAAGATTAATCAAACTCACATTACCACCACTACCACCACTACCATTACTCTACTCACTACCACCACCACTATTACTCTACTACCACTACTACTACCACTACTATTTACTCACCACCACTACCACACCACCACCACCACCACCAATACCACCACCACCACCACCACCACACTCCCACCACCACACCACTCACTCACCACCACCACCACCACCACCACCACCACTCCCACCACCACCACCAGTACCACCACCACACCACCACTCACCACCACTCACCACCACCACCACACTCCACTCACCACCACCAGCACCACCAACACCACTCCCACCACCACCACACTCACCACCACCACCAACACCACACCACCACCACTCACACCCACTGTCTCCACCACCACACCACCACCACTACCATTACTACTACTACTACTACACTCACTACTACTACCAATTTCACTACTACCATCACTACTCATTAATACTCACTACCACCATTTACCACTACCACCACTCACTACCACCACACCACCACTACCACCACCACACCACCACACCACCACTACCACCACCACCGCCACCACCACCACCACCACCACACTCACCACCACCACCACACCACCACCACCACCACACCACAGTCACCACAACCACCAACATCACCACCACCACCACTCCCACCATCACCACCACACCACCACACCACACCACCACCACCACTCACCACCATGGACACCACCACCACCACCACCCACCACTTCACTATACCACTACTACTACTACTACTAATACTCTACTACTGTCACACTCATTACTACTCACTACTACTACTACTACACCACCACCAACACTCCCACTACTCACTACCACTCACTACCACCACTACCACCACCACCACCACTCACCACCATTTACCACCACCACCACCACCAGCGCACCACCACCACCACCAACACCAACACCAACACCAACACCACCACCACCCACCACCACCAGGCACACCACCACCACCACCACTCACCACTCCACCACCACCACCACCACCACCACCACCACCACCACCACCACCACAACGAACCACCACCACTACCACCACTTCCACTACTAATACCACTACTACTACTATACTACTACTACTACTGAAAATAATAATAATTATAATAATAATAATAATAATAATAATAATAATAATAATAAGAAATAAAATAACAATAATAATAATAATAATAATAATAATAATAATAATAATAATAATAATAATAATAATTATAATTAAAATAATAAATTAAATATTAAAAAAGTAATAATATTAACACTAATAATAATAATAATTGAGCAATATTAATGATTTAATAATTGGTAGTGTGACCTGGTAGTGTGACCACCCAGGCAGTGTGAATGCACAGGCAGTGTGACCACCCAGGCAGTGTGACCACATAGGTAGTGTGACCACCCAGGCAGTGTGACCACACAGGTAGTGTGACCATCCAGGCAGTGTGACCACACAGGTAGTGTGACCACCCAGGCAGTGTGAATGCACAGGTAGTTTGACCACCCAGGCAGTGTGACCACACAGGTAGTTAGACCACCCAGGCAGTGTGACCACCCAGGCAGTGTGACCACACAGGGAGTTAGACCACCCAGGCAGTGTGACTTCACAGGTAGTGTGACCACACAGGTAGTGTGACCACCCAGGCAGTGTGACCACACAGGTAGTGTAACCACACATTTAGTTAGACCGCCCAGGCAGTGTGACCACACAGGTAGTGTGACCACACAGGTAGTTAGACCACCCAGGCAGTGTGACCACACAGGTAGTTAGACCACCAAGGCAGTGTGACCACCCAGGCAGTGTGACCACACAGGTAGTTAGACCACTCAGGCAGTGTGGCCACCCAGGCAGTGTGACCACACAGGTAGTGTAACCATCCAGGCAGTATGACCACCCTGGCAGTGTGACAACCCAGGTAGTGTGACCACCCAGGCAGTGTGACCACACAGGTAGTGTGACCACCCAGGTAGTGTGACCACCCTTGCAGTTTGACCAGCCTGGCAGTGTGACAACCCAGGTAGTGTGACCACCCAGGTAGTGTGACCACCCAGACAGTGTTACCACACAGGTAGTGACCACCCAGGTAGTGTGACCACCCTTGCAGTGTGACCACCCTGGCAGAGTGAACACCCAAGCAGTGTGACCACCCAGGTACTGTGACCACCCAGGTAGTGTTACCACCCAGACAGTGTGGCCACCCAAGCAGTGTGACCACCCAGGCAGTGTGACCACCCAGACAGTGTGACCACCCAGGCAGTGTGACCAGCCAGGTAATGTGACCACCCAGGCAGTGTGACCACCCAGTGTGACCACCTAGACAGTGTGACCACCCAGACAGTGTGACCACCCATGCAGTGTGACCACCCAGGCAGTGTGACCACCAAGGCAGGGTGACGACTCAGGAAGGGTGACCACCAATGCAGGGTGACCAACCAGGCAGGGTGACCACCCAGTGTGACCACCTAGGCAGTGTGACCACCCAGGAAGTGTGACCACCCGGGCAGTTTGACCAGACAGGTAGTGCGACCACCCAGGCAGTGCGACCACAAAGGCAGAGTGATCACCCAGGCAGTGTGACAACCCAGGTAGTGAGACCACACAGGCAGTGTGACCACCTAGGCAGTGTGACCATCCTGGCAGTGTGACCACCCAGGTAGTGTGACCACCCCGGCAGTGTGACCAACCTGGCAGTGTGGCCATCCTGGCAGTGTGACCACACAGGTAGGGTTACCACCCAGGCAGTTTGACCAGATAGGTAGTGCGACCACCCAGGCAGTGCGACCACAAAGGCAGAGTGATCACCCAGACAGTGTGACAACCCAGGCAGGGTAACCACCCAGGTAGTGTGGCCTCCCAGGCAGTGTGACCACCCAGGTAGTGTGACCACCCAGGTAGTGTGACCACCCCGGCAGTGTGACCAACCTGGCAGTGTGACCATCCTGGCAGTGTGACCACACAGGTAGGGTTACCACACAAACAGTGAGACCACCGACGCAGTGTGACTATCAGAAGTGTGACTATCCAGGCAGTGTGATCACCCAGGCGGGGTTACCACCAAGGCAGGGTGACCACCCAGGCAGGGTGATCACCCAGGCGGGGTTACCACCAAGGCAGGGTGACCACCCAGGCAGGGTGATCACCCAGGCGGGGTTACCACCAAGGCAGGGTGACCACCCAGGCAGGGTGATCACCCAGGCGGGGTTACCACCAAGGCAGGGTGACCACCCAGGCAGGGTGATCACCCAGGCGGGGTTACCACCAAGGCAGGGTGACCACCCAGGCAGGGTGATCACCCAGGCGGGGTTACCACCAAGGCAGGGTGACCACCCAGGCAGGGTGATCACCCAGGCGGGGTTACCACCAAGGCAGGGTGACCACCCAGGCAGGGTGATCACCCAGGCGGGGTTATAACCAAGGCAGGGTGACCACCCAGGCAGGGTGATCACCCAGGCGGGGTTACCACCAAGGCAGGGTGACCACCCAGGCAGGGTGATCACCCAGGCGGGGTTACCACCAAGGCAGGGTGACCACCCAGGCAGGGTGATCACCCAGGCGGGGTTACCACCAAGGCAGGGTGACCACCCAGGCAGGGTGATCACCCAGGCGGGGTTACCACCAAGGCAGGGTGACCACCCAGGCAGGGTGATCACCCAGGCGGGGTTACCACCAAGGCAGGGTGACCACCCAGGCAGGGTGATCACCCAGGCGGGGTTACCACCAAGGCAGGGTGACCACCCAGGCAGGGTGATCACCCAGGCGGGGTTACCACCAAGGCAGGGTGACCACCCAGGCAGGGTGATAACCCAGGCGGGGTTACCACCAAGGCAGGGTGACCACCCAGGCAGGGTGATCACCCAGGCGGGGTTACCACCAAGGCAGGGTGACCACCCAGGCAGTTTGATCACCCAGGCGGGGTTACCACCAAGGCAGGGTGACCACCCAGGCAGGGTGATCACCCAGGCGGGGTTACCACCAAGGCAGGGTGACCACCCAGGCAGGGTGATCACCCATGCGGGGTTACCACCAAGGCAGGGTGACCACCCAGGCAGGGTGATCACCCAGGCGGGGTTACCACCAAGGCAGGGTGACCACCCAGGCAGGGTGATCACCCAGGCGGGGTTACCACCAAGGCAGGGTGACCACCCAGGCAGGGTGATCACCCAGGCGGGGTTACCACCAAGGCAGGGTGACCACCCAGGCAGGGTGATCACCCAGGCGGGGTTACCACCAAGGCAGGGTGACCACCCAGGCAGGGTGATCACCCAGGCGGGGTTACCACCAAGGCAGGGTGACCACCCAGGCAGGGTGATCACCCAGGCGGGGTTACCACCAAGGCAGGGTGACCACCCAGGTAGGGTGATCACCCAGGCGGGGTTACCACCAAGGCAGGGTGACCACCCAGGCAGGGTGATCACCCAGGCGGGGTTACCACCAAGGCAGGGTGACCACCCAGGCAGGGTGATCACCCAGGCGGGGTTACCACCAAGGCAGGGTGACCACCCAGGCAGGGTGATCACCCAGGCGGGGTTACCCCCAAGGCAGGGTGACCACCCAGGCAGGGTGATCACCCAGGCGGGGTTACCACCAAGGCAGGGTGACCACCCAGGCAGGGTGATCACCCAGGCGGGGTTACCACCAAGGCAGGGTGACCACCCAGGCAGGGTGATAACCCAGGCGGGGTTACCACCAAGGCAGGGTGACCACCCAGGCAGGGTGATCACCCAGGCGGGGTTACCACCAAGGCAGGGTGACCACCCAGGCAGGGTGATCACCCAGGCGGGGTTACCACCAAGGCAGGGTGACCACCCAGGCAGGGTGATCACCCAGGCGGGGTTACCACCAAGGCAGGGTGACCACCCAGGCAGGGTGATCACCCAGGCGGGGTTACCACCAAGGCAGGGTGACCACCCAGGCAGGGTGATCACCCAGGCGGGGTTACCACCAAGGCAGGGTGACCACCCAGGCAGGGTGATCACCCAGGCGGGGTTACCACCAAGGCAGGGTGACCACCCAGGCAGGGTGATCACCCAGGCGGGGTTACCACCAAGGCAGGGTGACCACCCAGGCAGGGTGATCACCCAGGCGGGGTTACCACCAAGGCAGGGTGACCACCCAGGCAGGGTGATCACCCAGGCGGGGTTACCACCAAGGCAGGGTGACCACTCAGGCAGGGTGATCACCCAGGCGGGGTTACCACCAAGGCAGGGTGACCACCCAGGCAGGGTGATCACCCAGGCGGGGTTACCACCAAGGCAGGGTGACCACCCAGGCTGGGTGATCACCCAGGCGGTGTTACCACCAAGGCAGGGTGACCACCCAGGCAGGGTGATCACCCAGGCGGGGTTACCACCAAGGCAGGGTGACCACCCAGGCAGGGTGATCACCCAGGCGGGGTTACCACCAAGGCAGGGTGACCACCCAGGCAGGGTGATCACCCAGGCGGGGTTACCACCAAGGCAGGGTGACCACCCAGGCAGGGTGATCACCCAGGCGGGGTTACCACCAAGGCAGGGTGACCACCCAGGCAGGGTGATCACCCAGGCGGGGTTACCACCAAGGCAGGGTGACCACCCAGGCAGGGTGATCACCCATGCGGGGTTACCACCAAGGCAGGGTGACCACCCAGGCAGGGTGATCACCCAGGCAGGGTGATCACCCAGGCAGGATGACCACCCAGGCAGGGTGATCACCCAGGCAGGATGACCACCCAGGCAGGGTGATCACCCAGGCAGGATGACCACCCATGCAGGGTGATCACCCAGGCAGGATGACCACCCAGGCAGGATGACCACCCAAGCAGGGTGGCAACCCATGCAGGGTGACATCCCAAACAGAGTGACCACCCTGGCAGGATGACCACCCAGGCAGGGTGACCAACCAGGCAGGGTGACTACCCAGGCAGGGTGACCAACAAGGCAGGATGACCAGCCAGGCAGGATGACCAGCCAGGCAGGGTGACCACCCATGCAGGGTGACCGCCTAGGCAGGGTGACCACCAAGACAGGGTGACCACCCAGACAGTGTGGCAACTAGGGCAGGGTGACCTCCCAGGCATAGTGACCACCCAGGCAGGGTGACAACCAAGGGACGATGCACTTCCAGGCAGTGTAACCACCGTGGCAGGGTAACCGCCCAGGCAGGGTAACCACCCAGGCAGGGTGACAACCCAGGCAAGATGACAACCCAGGCAGTGTGATCACCCAGGCAGTGTGACCACCCAGTCAGGGTGACACGCAGGTTTGGTGAACACCCATGCAGTGTGACCACAGAGGCAGGATGACTACCAAGGCAGGACGACCACCAAGGCAGGGTGACCGCCCATGCAGGGTGACCACCTAGGCTGTGTGACCACGCAGGTAAGGTGGCCACCAGGCAGTGTGGCCATCAAGGTAGTGTGATCACCCAGGCAGGGTTTCCACGAAGGCAGGGTGACCACCCATGCAGGGTGACCACCCATGCAGGGTGACCACCCATGCAGGGTGACCACCCATGCAGGGTGGCCACCCATGCAGGGTGGCCACCCAGGCATTGTGACCGCCCAGGCAGGGTGACTGCCCAGACAGGGTGGGAGCCCACGCAGGGTGACCACCTAGGTAGGGTGACCCCCAGACAGGGTGACCACCCAGGCAGGGTGACCACCAAGACAGGATGACCACTCATGGCAGGGTGACCTCCCAGGCAGGGTGACCACTTAGGCAAGGTGTCCACCGAGGCAGGGTGGCCACCGAGGCAGAGTGACCACCCATGCTTTGTGACCACCCAGGCAAGGTGACCACCCAGGCAGGGTGCCCCAAGACAGTGTGACCACCCAGGCAGTGTGACCACCCAGGTTGGGTTACCACGCAGGATGGGTGACCACCAAGGCAGGGTGACCACCCAGGCAGGGTGACCTCCCCTGCAGGGTTACCACCCAGGCAGTGTGATCACCCAGGCAGTGTGACCTCCCAGGAAGTATGACCACCCAGGCAGGGTGACTACCAAGGCAGGGTGACCACCCAGGCAGGATGACCTCCCAGTCAGCGTGACCACCCAGATAGGGTGGGAGCCCACGCAGGATGACCACCTAGGAAGGGTGACCCCCAGGCTGGGTGACCACCCAGGCAGGGTGACCACCAAGCCAGGATGACCACCCCTGGCAGGGTCACCTCATAGGCAGGGTGACCACCCAGGCAGGGTGACCACCCAGGCAGGGTGACCTCCCAGGCATCGTGACCACCCAGGCAGGATGACCACCCAGGCACAGTAAACACCTAGCCAGTGTGACCACCCATGCGGGGTAACCTTCCATTCAGGGTGACCACCCAGGCAGGGTGACCACCCTGGCAGGGTGACCACCCTCGCAGGGTGACCACCCCGGCAGGGTGAGCACTAAGGGACGGTGCCCACCCAGGCATGTTGACTTTCCATTCAGGGTGACCACCAAGACAGGGTGACCACCCCGGCAGGGTGACCACGAAGACAGGGTGGCAACCCATGCAGAGTGACCTCCCGCTCAGGGTGACCACAAAGGGATGGTGACCACCAAGACAGGGTGACCACCGATGCAGGGTGGCCATAGACGCAGAGTGACCCCTCAGGAAGTGTGTCCATCCAGGCAGGGTGACCACCAAGGCAGTGTGACGACCAAGAGAGTGTGACCAAATGGCAGTGTGACCATCCAGGAAGTGTGTCCACTCAGGCAGGGTGAACACTCATGCAGTGTGAACACCCAGGCAGTGTGACCACCTAGGCTGTGTGACCTCCCATTCAGGGTGACCACCCAAGCAGGGTGACATTCCCGGCAGGGTGACCACCAAGGGACGGTTCCCACCGAGGCAGGGTGACAACCTAGACAGTGTGACCACCAAAGCAGGGTAACCACCAAGACTGGGTGATAGCCAAGGCAGGGTGACAACTCAGGCAGGGTCACAACCAAGGCAGGATGACCACCCAGGAAGGGTGACCACCCAGAGAGTGTGACCTCCTAGGCAGTGTGACCACCCAGGTAGGGTGACCATCCAGGCAGGGTGACCACCCGTGCAGGGTGACAACCAGGACAGGGTGATCACAGACGCAGGGTGACCACCGAGGCAGTGTGACCACCCAGGCAGTGTGACCATCCAGGCAATGTGTCCATCCAGGCAGGGTGACCACCAAGGCAGTGTGATGACCCAGCGAGTGTGACCACAAGGCAGTGTAACCATCCAGGCAGTGTGACCACCCAGGCAGGGTTACCAAGCAGGCAATGTTACCATCCAGGAAGTGTATCCACCAAGGCAGGGTGAACACCCAGGCAGTGTGAACACCCAGGCAGGGAGACCACAGAGGCAGGGTGACCACCCTAGCAGGGTGACCACCCTGGAAGGGTGACCAACCAGGCAGTGTAACCACCCAGGCAGGGTGACCACCCAGACAAGGTGACAACAGAGGCAGGGTGATCCCCAGGCAGTGTGACCATCCAGGCAGTGTGACCACCAAGGCAGTGTGACCACCAAGGCAGGGTTACCACCCAGGCAGTGTTACCATACTGGAAGTGTGTCCATCCAGGCAACGTGAACACTCAGGCAGGGTGACCAACTAAGTAGGGTAACCACCCAGGAAGGGTGACCACCCAGGAAGTGTGACCACCCAGGCAGGGTGACTACCAAGGCAGGGTGACCACCCAGGCAGGATGACCTCCCAGCAAGGGTGACCACCCAGGCTGGGTGACCACCCGGGCAGGGTGACCACCGAGGCAGGGTGACCACCGAGGCAGGGTGACCACCGAAGCAGGATGACCACCCAGGCAGGGTGACCACCGAGGCAGGTTGACCATCGATGCAGGGTAACCACCCAGGCAGAGTGACCACCAAAACTGGGTGACCACCCAGGCAGTGACCACCAAAACAGGGTGACCACCGAAGCAGGGTGAACACCCAGGCAGGGTGACCACCCAGGAAGTGTGACCAAATTAGGGTCACCACCCAGGCAGGGTGACCACCAAGGAGTGGTAGACATCCATGCAGTGTGACCTCCCAGGCATGGTGACCACCCAGGCAGGGTGGCCACCGATGCAGAGTAATCACCGAGACAGGGTGACCATCGAGGCAAGGTGTCCACCGAGGCAGGGTGGCCACCGAGGCAGAGTGACCACCCATGCTTTTTGACCACCCAGGCAAGGTGACAACCCAGCCAGGGTGCCCCAAAACAGTGTGACCACCCAGGCAGTGTGACCACCCAGGTTGGGTTACCACTCAGGTCAGGCTGGGTGACCACCAAGGCAGGGTGACCACCCAGGCAGGGTGGCCTCCCCTGCAGGGTTACCACAAAGGCAGGGTGATCACCCAGGCAGTGTGACCTCCCAGGAAGTGTGACCACCCAGGCAGGGTGACTACCAAGGCAGGGTGACCACCCAGGCAGGATGACCTCCCACTCAGGGTGACCACCCAGGCTGGGTGACCACCCGGGCAGGGTGACCACCGAGGCAGGGTGACCACCGAGGCAGGGTGACCACCGAGGCAGGATGACCACCCAGACAGGGTGACCACCGAGGCAGGGTGAAAACCCAGGCAATGTAACAACCCAAGTAGGGTGAATAGTCAAGCAGGGTGACCTCCCAGGCAGGTTGACCATTGATGCAGGGTAACCACCCAGGCAGAGTGACCACCAAAACTGGGTGACCACCCAGGCAGTGACCACCAAAACAGGGTGACCACCCAAGCAGGGTGACCACCCAGGCAGGGTGACCACCCAGGAAGTGTGACCAAATCAGGGTCACCACCCAGGCAGGGTGACCACCAAGGAGTGGTTGACAACCTTGCAGTGTGACCTCCCAGGCATGGTGACCACCCAGGCAGTGTGACCACCCAGGCAGGGTGGCCACCGATGCAGGGTAATCACCGAGACAGGGTGACCGCCGAGGCAAGGTGTCCACCGAGGCAGGGTGGCCACCGAGGCAGAGTGACCACCCATGCTTTGTGACCACCCAGGCAAGGTGACCACCCAGGCAGGGTACCCCCAAGACAGTGTGACCACCCAGGCAGTGTGACCACCCAGGTTGGGTTACCACACAGGCTGGGTGACCACCAAGGCACGGTGACCACCCAGGAAGGGTGACCACCCAGAGAGTGTGACCTCCTAGGCAGTGTGACCACCCAGGTAGGGTGACCATCCAGGCAGGGTGACCACCCGTGCAGGGTGACAACCAGGACAGGGTGATCACAGACGCAGGGTGACCACCGAGGCAGTGTGACCACCCAAGCAGTGTGACCATCCAGGCAATGTGTCCATCCAGGCAGGGTGACCACCAAGGCAGTGTGATGACCCAGCGAGTGTGACCACAAGGCAGTGTAACCATCCAGGCAGTGTGACCACCCAGGCAGGGTTACCAAGCAGGCAATGTTACCATCCAGGAAGTGTATCCACCAAGGCAGGGTGAACACCCAGGCAGTGTGAACACCCAGGCAGGGAGACCACAGAGGCAGGGTGACCACCCTAGCAGGGTGACCACCCTGGAAGGGTGACCAACCAGGCAGTGTAACCACCCAGGCAGGGTGACCACCCAGACAAGGTGACAACAGAGGCAGGGTGATCCCCCAGGCAGTGTGACCATCCAGGCAGTGTGACCACCAAGGCAGTGTGACCACCAAGGCAGGGTTACCACCCAGGCAGTGTTACCATACTGGAAGTGTGTCAATCCAGGCAACGTGAACACTCAGGCAGGGTGACCAACTAAGTAGGGTAACCACCCAGGAAGGGTGACCACCCAGGAAGTGTGACCACCCAGGCAGGGTGACTACCAAGGCAGGGTGACCACCCAGGCAGGATGACCTCCCAGCAAGGGTGACCACCCAGGCTGGGTGACCACCCGGGCAGGGTGACCACCGAGGCAGGGTGACCACCGAGGCAGGGTGACCACCGAAGCAGGATGACCACCCAGGCAGGGTGACCACCGAGACAGGTTGACCATCGATGCAGGGTAACCACCCAGGCAGAGTGACCACCAAAACTGGGTGACCACTCAGGCAGTGACCACCAAAACAGGGTGACCACCGAAGCAGGGTGAACACCCAGGCAGGGTGACCACCCAGGAAGTGTGACCAAATTAGGGTCACCACCCAGGCAGGGTGACCACCAAGGAGTGGTAGACAACCATGCAGTGTGACCTCCCAGGCATGGTGACCACCCAGGCAGGGTGGCCACCGATGCAGAGTAATCACCTAGACAGGGTGACCATCGAGGCAAGGTGTCCACCGAGGCAGGGTGGCCACCGAGGCAGAGTGACCACCCATGCTTTTTGACCACCCAGGCAAGGTGACCACCCAGCCAGGGTGCCCCAAAACAGTGTGACCACCCAGGCAGTGTGACCACCCAGGCTGGGTGACCACCAAGGCAGGGTGACCACCCAGGCAGGGTGGCCTCCCCTGCAGGGTTACCACAAAGGCAGGGTGATCACCCAGGCAGTGTGACCTCCCAGGAAGTGTGACCACCCAGGCAGGGTGACTACCAAGGCAGGGTGACCACCCAGGCAGGATGACCTCCCACTCAGGGTGACCACCCAGGCTGGGTGACCACCCGGGCAGGGTGACCACCGAGGCAGGGTGACCACCGAGGCAGGGTGACCACCGAGGCAGGATGACCACCCAGACAGGGTGACCACCGAGGCAGGGTGAAAACCCAGGCAATGTAACAACCCAAGTAGGGTGAAAAGCCAAGCAGGGTGACCTCCCAGGCAGGTTGACCATTGATGCAGGGTAACCACCCAGGCAGAGTGACCACCAAAACTGGGTGACCACCCAGGCAGTGACCACCAAAACAGGGTGACCACCCAAGCAGGGTGACCACCCAGGCAGGGTGACCACCCAGGAAGTGTGACCAAATCAGGGTCACCACCCAGGCAGGGTGACCACCAAGGAGTGGTTGACAACCTTGCAGTGTGACCTCCCAGGCATGGTGACCACCCAGGCAGTGTGACCACCCAGGCAGGGTGGCCACCGATGCAGGGTAATCACCGAGACAGGGTGACCGCCGAGGCAAGGTGTCCACCGAGGCAGGGTGGCCACCGAGGCAGAGTGACCTCCCATGCTTTGTGACCACCCAGGCAAGGTGACCACCCAGGCAGGGTACCCCCAAGACAGTGTGACCACCCAGGCAGTGTGACCACCCAGGTTGGGTTACCACACAGGCTGGGTGACCACCAAGGCACGGTGACCACCCAGGCAGGGTGACCTCCCCTGCAGGGTTACCACCCAGGCAGGGTGATCACCCAGGCAGTGTGACCTCCCAGGCAGTGTGACCACCTAGGCTGGGTGACCACTCATGCAGGGTGACCACCGAGACAGGGTGCCCTCCGAATCAGGGTGACCACCAAGGCAGAGTGGCCACCAAGGCAGAGTGACCATCCAGGCAGTGTGACCACCCAGGCAAGGTGTCAACCCAGGCAGGGTGACCACGAAGGCAGTGTGACGACCCAGGCAGTGTGATAACCTGGCAGTGTGACCATCCAGGAAGTGTGACCACCAAGACATAGTTACAACCCTGGCAGGTGACCACCGAGGCAGGGAGACCAACCAGGCAGTGTGACCACCAATGCAGGGTCACCCCCAGACAGGGTGGCAACCCAGCCAGGGTGAGCACCAAGGCAGGATGACCACCCAGGCAGGATGACCACCCAGGCAGGGTGACCACCCAGGCAGGGTGACCACCCAGGCAGGGTGACCACCCAGGCACTGTGACCACCCAGGCAGGGTGACCACCATGGGACGGTGCCCGCTTAGGCAGTGTGACCACCTCGTCAGGTTGGCCACCCAGGCAGGGTGACCACCGAGGCACGGTGAAAACCCAGGCAGTGTAACAACCCATGCAGGGTGAACAGCCAAGCAGGGTGACCTCCCAGGCAGGTTGACCATCGATGCAGGGTGACCACCCAGGCAGAGTGGCACCCATGCAGGGTGACCACCCATGCAGGGTGACCACCCAGGCAGGATGACCACCCAGGCAGGGTGACTACCCGGACAGGGTGGCAACCCTGGCAGGGTGACCACCCAAGCACAGTGACCATCCAGGCAGGGTGACCACCGAATCACGGTGAAAACCGAGGGAGGGTGAGCACCGCGGCAGAGTGACCACCCCGTAATGGTGATCACCGAGGCATTGTGACCACAGAGGCAGGGAGGCCACCGAGGCAGGGTGGTGACTAAGGCAGGGTGACCACCCAGGCAGGGTGACCACCGAGGCAGGGTGGCCACCGAGGCAGGGTGAAAACCCAGGCAATGTGACCATAGAGGCAGGGTGACCACCCAGGCAGGGTGACCACCGAGGCAGGGTGGCCACCGAGGCAGGGTGTCCACGGGGGCAGGGTGACCACCAAGGAAGGGTGATCACTGAGGGAGGGTGGCCACCGAGACAGGGTTACATCCGAGGCAGCGTGGCAACCGAGGCAGGTTGACCACAGAGGCATGGTGACCACCAAGGCAGTGTGGCCTCCCAGGCAGGATGACCACCGACGCAGGTTGAGCACCGAGACAGGGTGACCACCGAGGCAGGGTGATCACCCAGGCATGGTGACCACCAAGGCAGGGAGGCCACGGAGGCAAGGTGACCACTGAGGCAGGGTGACCACCCAGGGAGAGTGATCACTCAGACATTTTGACCACCCAGCCAGGGTGAACACCCAGGCAGTGTGACTACCCAGGCACAGTAAACACCTAGCCAGTGTGACGACCCATGCGGGGTGACCAACATGTCAGCATGACCACCCAGGCAGGGTGACCACCCAGAGTGGCAACCCAGGTAATATGACCACCCAGCCAGGGTGACCACCCAGGCACGGTAACCACCCAGACGTTTTGACATCACAGGCAGGGTGACAACCCAGGCAGGGTTACAACCAAGGCAGTGTGACCTCCCAGGCAGGGTGACTACTTTCGCAGTGAGACCACCCAGGGAGAGTGACCACCCAGGCAATGTGACCACCCAGGCAGTGTGACCACCAAGGCAGGGTGAGAACCCAGGCAGGGTGACCACCCAGGCAGTGTGATCACCCAGACATTTTGACCGCCCTGGCAGGGTGACCACCCAGGCAGGGTGACCACCCTGGCAGGGTGTCCTCCCAGGCAGTGTGACAACCCAGGGATTGTGCTCACCCAGGCAGTGCGACCACTCAGGCAGAGTGACCACCCAGGCATTGTGACGACTCAGGCAGGGTGACAACCCAGGCAGGGTGACCACCCAGGCAGGGTGACCCCCAGGTAGGGTGACCACCCAGGCATCGTGACCACCCAGGCAGGATGACCACCCAGGCACAGTAAACACCTAGCCAGTGTGACGACCCATGCGGGGTGACCAACATGGCAGCATGACCACCCAGGCAGGGTGACCACCCAGAGTGGCAACCCAGGTAATATGACCACCCAGCCAGGGTGACCACCCAGGCACGGTAACCACCCAGACGTTTTGACATCACAGGCAGGGTGACAACCCAGGCAGGGTTACAACCAAGGCAGTGTGACCTCCCAGGCAGGGTGACTACTTTCGCAGTGAGACCACCCAGGGAGAGTGACCACCCAGGCAATGTGACCACCCAGGCAGTGTGACCACCAAGGCAGGGTGAGAACCCAGGCAGGGTGACCACCCAGGCAGTGTGATCACCCAGACATTTTGACCGCCCTGGCAGGGTGACCACCCAGGCAGGGTGACCACCCTGGCAGGGTGTCCTCCCAGGCAGTGTGACCACCCAGGGATTGTGCTCACCCAGGCAGTGCGACCACTCAGGCAGAGTGACCACCCAGGCATTGTGACGACTCAGGCAGGGTGACAACCCAGGCAGGGTGACCACCCAGGCAGGGTGACCCCCAGGTAGGGTGACCACCCAGGCAGGGTGATGTCTCAGACACTGTGAACACCCAGGCAGGGTGGCCACCCAGGCAGGGAGACCACCAAGGCATGGTAACCCCCCACTCAGGGTGACCACCCAGGGAGGGTGACAACCCAGGCAAGTGACCACCCAGACAGGGTGACCACCCAGACAGGGTGACCACTCAGGCAGGGTGACCACTCAGGCAGGATGACTACCCATGCAGGATGACCACCCAGGCAGGGTGACCACCCAGGCAGGGTGAAAATCGAGGCAGGGTGACCACCGATTCATAGTGACCACTGAGGCAGGTTGGCTACCGAGGCAGTGTGGCTACCGAGGCATGGTGACTACCGAGGCTGGGTGACCACCGAGGCTGGGTGACCACCGAGGCAGGGTGACCTCCGAGGGAGTGTGACCACCGAAGCAACGTTACCCAAAAGGATGAACGAAAGTTTCTCTTTTTAAATTTAGTAAGTTATACAGGAGAGTTGGTTACTAGCCCCTTGCTCCCGGCATTTTAATCGCCTCTTACAACACATGGCTTACAGAGGAAGAATTCTGTTTCACTTCTTTTAGAGAAATGGGACCAATCTAAACCAAAATAAATAGATGAACTGTAAAGGGACTTAGCTTGAATGACGGGCCACGTCTTCCCAGCCGTCCCCGAAATCGTTGTGTTGAGGAACTGTCAATCTCACTCCCTGGGGCTGTGTGAAAGAAGCAAATGGTAAGCACAATTACCCCAAAGGGGTGTTTTCAGCATATCTCAGAGTGAGTGCTGATACTACACTTGTAGTTTTTGGGTTCAATGGCCTGTGTGTATCGAGGTGTATGGAAAATATGATTAGTTCATACTTTAGCTAATCTCATCTGTGCAGCTAACTGAAACAAAACCATGCCTAATCAGACTTACCTGGGTATATGTATCGAACCCTTAAATATTACCCTGGTATCCACTGTCTTGATTGAAGAATCTCCTCCAATCTTGTCTTTTTTCACAATAAGGGTACTACAGGAAGCTAAGTACACTTCTCTATAATTTTTCTACCACGAATATTGAAATTGTCATTGTGGTTCACGCCACTCGTGTGGCGTGAACCACAAGCTGCTTGCTGCACCAGTACATAAAGCAATCTGCCCGCTCCTGTCCCTCTTCAGCTTCAACTGCCCTGGGCATATCTAGCCACACAAATCATCTGCTGAAACCAGCATTTTCCCTTCCTTGCTAAACTGCAACAGGAAGCAATGCAAGATGCTTTATTTCTTGTTGTCTAGGCATAGACAAAAGTTTATGTTAGCATCAACTTGTATATGAAGTGGGTACAGGGTTTTCCTTAAATTTCCTGCTATGGTAAGAGATTAATTTTCTCTCATTAACCACTTGTTGATCACGAAGCAAAAGAGACTATCAGTCCCTCTGGAAGGCTGAGTCCTTCAGGAGCTGAAAGGAGCTGAAAGGGCTAAAGGGGCTAATAGCCCCCTTCTGGAGAAAATTTCTCTACACTGGGGGGGTGGCAGAAGTTTGCCATAGATGAGCTATTCATCTACGGCAATTGTTGACAAATGGTATTACCAACTAAGATATAATTTATAATTTTAAATATAGGGAAAACTTAGCTGATAAAAGACAGCAAATCGTCTACACAGCCGCCCCTGCAGACGAGGTCTTGAATTGTTGTCATGATCATCTCTCAACGGGCTGGAATAGATTATATTATATAAACAATAAACTACCCCTAAGGGGTGTTATGTCAGCATATTTCATTCACTGATGGTTGACAAACTTACGTGTGTGGACTCAAAGGTCCGCATATCACCGGGATTTATGATAAGTGACTAACTCACGACTTTATACTCAACTGCGCAGTCAATAGTAGTACATCACGAGTTAGAACACTTACCTGGGTATATGTATCTGACCCGTAATTATGCCCGGATATCCAATGAGTTGATTGAAGAATAGTGTTCTTTGAAGAATGTCGCACTACACTCTGTTGGATTGCAACACTCGTTGTTACACTGTTCATCAATAATTGTTCACACACTATCACTAAGAAGTTGATCACACCTCTCTGTAAGTGTTTATCGTGGTTTGTGAGACACTTTGTCCACACTAACGCACAGATTGTACTTTTTTGGTTATCCTGGCATCAGTGTCACTCTCAGTAGAGTCAAAAGTAATCTGAAGACGCCACAACGCCCCACGCCGTCACTGCCCTTCACACATAAAGGAAAAGCTGACCTAGTACCTTTTGCTTCCTTGCCACTTCCTCGATGAAGCAAAGTAGAATGTTTGATTCTTGCTGTCTTGAGCATAGACAACAATGTCCACTATCTTTACCATGGTAATAAAGTGTCCTGCTAAGGTAAGAGATGGACTGTCTCTTATTAAAATACACTTTACAACACTGGAGTCTGCAAGGAGCGTCAGTCGAAGCGACCACGTCCCATACTCGTACTGCATATGCTATCAGTTACTTGCTGTAGCAGTAAACAAGATGCTTGTCCCTTCTGAGAGGGCTGGGCCCCTCAGGGCTGAAAGGGGCTGAAGGGGGCTGATAACCCCCTCCTGGAGAAATTTTCTCCACACTGGGGGCGGCGGAGGTTCGCTGCAGGTGAACTATTCATCACTTAACATTAATTTGATTTTCTCACTCTCCACCACTGCTGCTTGTGTTTTCTGAACAGCTTTAATCTGTGTGGTTTCTGGAGAATCACTGATTTTGTTTTCAACATTGTGTAATTCTAACGGCACCAGTTTATTTATTGTCCGCTTATTCACTACACCTTTGCTTAAAACATCAACTGCCCTGATGATTCCATTTGCATCAGGATATATGGTCACAATTTTTCCAAGTGGCCATTGGGACCTCGGACCATCATTGTCAATAATCACTATGTCACCAGGTCTTAAGGACTTATGATTTTCAGGAACACCAGCTCCATAGAAGTGTTCTCTTCAATGAGGTGAGATAGTCTTCTCGCCAAATTTTCTCCCAACGTTCAATCACTTTATTAAGGTGTTTGAATTTACGTCTGAGTTGCTCAAGATCGAAATAAGTAGGATTCTCTATGATTTCTTTATCATTCATGGGAGGAACAGGTTCGAGCCATCTGCCATGGAGTAAATGAGATGGACTTAACACTTCTAAATTGTCCAGATCATCGGTAACATAAGTTAGAGGTCTGTTGTTAACTCTATTTTCTATTTCAGTTACAACTGTACGATGAAGAGTCTTCCTTAAGCAACGTTTCACAATGCCGATCATTCTTTCATAAAATCCGCCGTGCCATGGAGATTTAGGAGGAATGTATCTCCAACGACAACTGCGTTGATTCTGCATCTGTTGTACTTCTGGTTGATCAAAGATCTTGCTTATATAAGCAGCACCAGCAACAAAGTTCATTGCATTATCTAAAATCATCAGTCTGGGACATGCCCGTCTGGCTGCAAACCGTCTGAATAATTTGATAAAGGTTTCAGCAGACATGTCAGTGGCTACTTCTAGATGTACTGCTCTAGTTGTAGCACAAGTGAACAAACAGATGTACACCTTGATGGGAACTTTGTCAACTGTTTTGGTTAAAATTATTGGTCCAGTGTAATCTACACCTGTCACCTCAAATGGAGTGATATGACAAACTCTTTCAGAGGGATATGGAGGTGGACCTGGATACCGACATACTCGCATATCGTAGTGACGACAAGTAATACAGTCCTTTATTTGTTTTTTCACACTTTGTCGACCTTAAGGTATCCAGTAGGATTGTCGTATATGACAAAGTGTGTCAGCTACCCCACCATGTAACACGTTACTGTGGGCGTTTTGCACAATCAGTTTTGTTAGCCAATGATTCTTGGGGATCAATATTGGATGTATGGCTTCTTTAGGTAGTGAATAATTATGAATTCTTCCTCGACATCTTATAATCTTTTCTGAGTCGAGATAAAGTCCTAAAGAAATAATCATAACAGGTTTCTTCGGGGATTTATTTTGTGTTTCCAGAAATTTATATTCCGTAGAGAAAACATCTTTCTGTATTAGTTTCACCCAGTATTTAATGGGTTCAAGACATTCATAATTAGGTTTTATTCCTTTAATGAATTTAAAGACAAGAGTTGTAACTCTTAAGAGTTTACCCAAAGATGAGTATTTAGATCCATCAATGACTATTTCTGTTGTGTCTGCAGTATTTACACAACTTATCTCTGCTGTGTTCAAGCAGACTGTTTCTTCTGGCATAATGTGAGCTTTTTGCTCAGGCCAGTTAATTTCATTAGAGAGCCAGTTCGGTCCGTGGAGCCATAATTTATTATCCACAAATTTCTTAAGTGGGACACCACGTGACAACATGTCAGCTGGATTCTCTTGGGTAGAGACGTTGAGAAAGAGATAATCTTTCTGCATCTCTTTTATTTCTGCTACATAGATCAACTTACTCTTATTATTTCTTAACCACTGGAGAACTGCTTCATTATCACTCCAGATCACGTTTTTTTCAATAGTGAGATGATCAAGTACTTTGTTGAGATAGACAGCTAATTTTGTACCTACATAGAGTGCTGTCAGTTCCAATTGTGGTACTGTTCTGACCTTCAAGGGTGCGACCCTGGCCTTTGAAGTAATTAGTGTACTTCCTTCAACATTACTCATGTAAGCTATAGCGCCATAACCTCTGGTTGACGCATCACAGAACACATGTAATGTGTAATTGTTTCATTCTTGACCTATTTGTCTGGGAAATTTAATTTGATGAAGTTGTTTAAACTCCCTGGATATTTCATCCCATGCTTGACTCATTTCTAGAGGCAAGTTCTCATCCCATCCAATTTTGAGCTTCCATGCATCTTGCATAAGCATTTTACCTTTTATGGTAATTGGTGAGACGAGTCCTAGAGGATCAAAACATTGTGATACCTCTGACAGTAAACTACGTTTAGTGAGTGTACCGCATGATTTATTGTTTATCTTTTTGAGACTCAAAGTATCTTCCTGTGTGTTCCAATTAAGTCCCAGCATATTGTTGCAATCAGGAATTTCAGCTTCAGGGAAATCTTCCTTGATAAGTTCCCTTAATTGCATTGAATTTGTATTCCACATCTAGAGGCATATTTGCTTCTTTCATGTCCTTGTTAGCTTCTCTGAATAAGGATTTCAAATCCTCCTCTTTATTCACAGTGCCTTGAAGATTGTCCACATAGAAACTTTTCTTTAAGATTTCTTTGAAGAGACTTTCAGATTTCTTCAAATGTGTATTTAGAGTAGCTTCTAGTAAGAATGGAGAGGATGTTGCACCAAATAATACTGATTTGAAACGATAAGCTTTCACAGGACTTTGAGGATCATGTGGATTTTCAGGCCACAAGAATGGAGTATAATCTCTATCTATTTCTTGTACTCCTACTCTTAAGAAAGCTTTGGAAATATCAGCAGTGTAGGCATATGGGTTTGTGCGAAATTTCATAAGCCCGTCTCCAAGCTTCTCAGTTAGTGAGGGTCCGGTCATCAGACAATCATTAAGACTTGCTACATCTTTATTTGCACGTGCACTGCAATTATATACAACACGTAGTGGAGTGGTTTCAGAATCTTTTCTGACTCCATGGTGCGCGAGATAATGAGCTTCTGTCTTCAGCTTATCTTCGACTATTTCCTCAATGAATTTATTGTCCAACTGTTCTTGTATGATATTATCATAGACAGTCAGTAGCTCTGGATTCTTCCTGAGCTCATGTATTTGTGCTTTCATCTGTCCGAAAGCCATGCAATAATTGCTAGGCAGATGTGGTGGATTTAATTTCCATGGTAACCTAACCCAATACTGTCCATCTTTATATTTGACAGTGTAGAAATATTGGTTATAAGTCTGAGACTCTTGTGGGCTTAGTTTATTTACATCAATACCTATCGCATCTAAATCCCACAACTTATCAACTGGTTCATTCATTTCTTCCAGTAATGATAATTTTTGCTGTGGTACATGATCAGCGGTTATTCTCGTAACTAGTACATTTTCCACTGAATCAATATCAGCTTCTTTCCCACTTTGAGAGGGAATGGGACCACATATCATGTGGCCTCCTGCTGTTTTCAACAAGTGAACATCATGTTTACTTACTATATTTTGCACAAAACAGTGATAATAATCACTTCCAATGATTAAATCAATTGGACTAATAGTGTCCGTCGGTATGTCAGGACAGGCTAACTTGACCTTAGCTGCTTTCAGTGCTGCAACTGTTTCTTTTAATCCCTGGATCTGCATAGACTTAGACAAATCATCTACTACCACAGCTTCTACTGTCTTTTTCCTGTTTCCTAGACCAACAGTGGTTCTGGCTAGGTCATATGTCTGTTTACCAGAATTGTGGAAAAAACCAGCTATATCTAACTGTACTTTGGCATAGGGTTGTTTATTCAGTTTCTGTAACACTGTTCTTCTTATGAAGGACCTTTGTGAGCCTTGATCAAATAATGTTAGCACATTGGTTTTGTGTAATTTATTAGATAACTCAACTCGAGCTATCGGGAGAGCAGTTGCTTTAAACTTATCTCTCACATTTAATGCTGTTGCTTGTTGACTTCCTGATTCTGTGGAAGTCTTCTGCTGTTCAGCAAAAGTATTTGGGCATAATGCTGTATGATGCATACCCTTGCATTTAAAACACTTCTTCAGTGAGCATTTTCCTCCCTTGTGTTCACCTAAACACTTGATGCACCTTTTCAGCTGATGAACACGTTGTTTACGTGCCTCCATTGATGTGTATTGACTACAATACTTTGCCCAATGTGTCCCATCACAAAGTACACATTTTGGAGTACGTTTATGTGTGACAGTCTGTTTACTGTCTGTTGTATTCACAGCTTGATAAATGCCTATATGGGATTTCCCATTATGTGATTTAGTGGGAGAAGGTATACTCTTTTTATACTGAGTTGAAGGTTTGTTATCCACTGGATTTGTGGATTCTTCATCTTGTCTCGTTGCTTGCATGCATGAAACTATTGTTTGTAAACCATTGCTAATTTCTTCACAAGTGAAATAGCGTTTATTGAACATAATATTTAATCGTTCAATAATTTGTGGTGACAACTTATCTTGTACAATACCACTGATAAACCAATCACATTGTCTTAGGTCATATTTAGCACCTAGAGATCTGAGACTATTGTCTAATGTGATTCTAAATGCCTGTAAATCTGAAAAACAATGTTTGGGTGGCTTCAAGCTTGATATTAAGACTGCATGTCTAACTCTGGCCTTGTCAGCATCGAAGTAATTGTCTGCTAAGACATGTAAGGCTATTTAAAAATTGCCTTTAACCACCTGATATGACTTAATCAGTTCATAGGGTTCTCCCTTCACAAGACATTTAAGGTAATTGAACTTACCAATCTCATCTATGTCAGTTCGTGAATTTACTATGGATTGAAAACCACTAATGAATTCTTCATAATTATGACCTTGGAAAATAGGTAATGACAATGTAGGTAAGCTTGGTAATGGGACACTTGTTGTTGTTACAGGTGTAACAGGTGTTTGACCACTAGTTACAGTAGGTCTCTGTGACAGAGTTTTGCGGCAGATAGCCTGTACTCCTGTCCACCTTAATTGTTGATTACTAAAAGTATCCAAAACATTTTTAATTTCATCCTCAGACGGATCTGATTCAAGAAATTTATTTTCATAATGTGTATAGTCTGAATTAATTATTTCCAGACGTCGTGTAAGTAATTTAAATTTGACCTCAAGATCATCAAAATCTATGTTTGTATCTTGAGTTAATCCTATACAGACTGAAATTAGATTTTCTAATTGTGTAATCTTAGTCTGTAAAGACTGAAACTGAGTTTTCAAACAAGCCATTTTAATGGTATACTGAAAATTCTAGCACCACACTTAGAGTGTTTAAAAAAGACTACTGCTACAGCTGAGTTTTTGTTATGCTTAAGTCAGCAATAATCGAGTCAGACACTACTGACCTACTAAGCTTAACCTCAGGGTCAATGACCATGAAGGGTACACAGTACATGTGGCTGGTGTTTATGGCTTCAGTTTGCTGTGTCAGCCTGACAACGATGATTAATCGTAAATAACGTTATACACTGCATTCACTATACACTATAAATGTCACTGTATAACTGTAAATCACACGTGAATATTACTTTCACATATATAAATGTCACTGTTAATATATATTTGAAAGCTTACACTTTATATATAAGTTCCTTTAATATAACAGGTAGATCTATAAGAAACAAACTTTAACACAATCTTGTCTCTTAATTTCTGTCTATAAACATTATAAACACTATGTGTATATACACTCAGACAAACCGAACATCACTTGGGTTGTTGTCTTAATCAGCACTTCTTCGAGTTTGGAGCAGTGGATGCCGGGTGCCATCCCCCGTTTTCTTGTTGGGTGAGTCACCCAGCTCCCGTTTTCTTTGGGTGAATGCTGGGTGAGCGCCCGTTTTCTTTTGGCTGCCCATTCTCTGTGATTGAGTCTGGAGGGACTCATTTATACTGATTTAAATTGTAAAACACTAGTTTTACAGCTTTTTTCGAAGTACCTTGGCTCATAGGTTATTTGTACACTGTAGTACAACGTATTTGGACCACAGTGTGGCCTTTATCCGGTTCGAAGGACCAGTATGTTGAGAAATGGCATTACCAGCTAAGTTTAAAGAGTTTGTACGTAACTTAGAAAGACAGCTCATCGCCTGCACAGCCGCCCCTGCAGACGAGGTCTTGAGAAGCTGTCGAAGTCATCTCTCAACGGGCTGTAAAGAGTTATAATTTCTAATATTATAAATTACCCCTAGGGGGTGTTATGTCAGCATATTTCATTCGCTGATGGCTGACAACTTACATGTGTGGACTCAAAAGTCCGCACCTAACTGCCGACTATAGGTTGATTACAAACTCCTTGCGACTCAAGAACTGCGCAGTCCCCCGTAGTACAAGAAATTCGTAACCTACCTTGCTCTTGTAGCATGAGCTATGGTGTTCTTCACACCTTCGACAGATATTGGTGACTTGATAGAAGCTGAAGTGTCCTTGGATGTCCACGTCTTCCATAGTCTAGGAATACGCACACTGGTACACTATGTTCCACAAGATTTGTCTTTATTGTTCACAATCTTATCACTAAAGAAGCTGATCACACTTCTCTTAAGTGTTTATTGTGTTTTATGAGACACTTTGTTCACAATAATGCACAGATCGTTCTTTGTTGGTTATCCTGGCATCAGTGTCACTCTCAGTAGAGTCAAAAGTAATCTGAAGACACCACAGCACCCCAAGCCGTTACTCCCCTTGCACAAAGGAAAAGCTGACCTAGTACTTTTGCTTCCTTGCCACTTCCTCGATGAAGCAAAGCAGAATGTTTGATTCTTGCTGTCTTAAGCATAGAAAACAATATCCACTATCTTTACTATGGTAATAAAGTGGGAGCAGGATTTTCCTTAATTGTCCTGCTAAAGTAAGAGATGTACTGTCTCTTATTAAAATACACTCTGCAACACTGGACTGCAAGGAGCAACGGTCGCTTGACCACGTCGCATACTCGTACGGCATATGTGATCAATTACTTACTGTAGCAGTAAACAAGATGCTTGCCTCTTCTGAGAGGGCTGGGCCCCTCAGAGCTGATAGGGGCTGAAAGGGGCTGATACCCCCCTCCTGGAGAAAATTTCTCCACAGGGAGGAATGTGCATTACATTTAAGATTCAATTAAAAGAAGGGGAAAAATTTGTATGGAATAAATTGTGAATAAATTGGTAAGTGATGAGGGATGTGGGTATTGTTGTCGAACTAGAGTTGCTGAAAAAGGTGTTATAAGTGGGTTGTTGTTGTGACTTTTTCTGATGAAATTAGTTAAAACGAGAAAAAATTGTGGGTTATGGGTATTGTGGGATGTGGGTGTTGTGGGATGTGGGTGTTGTGGGTTGTGGGCGTTGTTGTCGAACAAGAGATACCGAAAAAGAAGTGATTCTTTTATAAGTGTTCGTGTGTGTTTGGATTGTGTTCATGTTTTTTGCACTCATGTTATATCTTAGTTGGAGGTGAGTGTACTCATAGAAATTGGTAATCGTCTTGGTTATAGTGATTTGAGGGGATTTGAGTGAAAATGGGTGTTAGTCTGTTATGTTGATCTTAGTTTATGGTGATTTTGGTGGTGTTTTGACTGTATTCAGTGGTGTTTTTAGTAGTATTCAGTAGTGTATTTGGGAGTATTCAAATGATTTATGAGAGTGTTTTGAAGGTGTTCAAAGTAAAGTGCGGTGTGTGTGCGTATTAACTTCATAATATGTAAAATTGTGACTAGTGAATTTATCGAAAAAGTGGTTATAAGTGTTGTGGTGACTTTTTCTGATGAAATAGTTAAAGCGAGTAAAGTGTCTAGACTTGTGTTGTATTTTGTAAAGAAATTGTGGATTGTTGTGGGTATTAACGAAAAAAAATGTGAAATTATTTGTGTTATCCTGGGTTAAGAGTGAAAAATGTGTAGGGGGAAGTCGACAAGATTCAGCCTGTGTGCGGGGTCATCACGTGACGTCACTGACATAGGGGGAAGTCGACAAGATTCAGCTTGTATATGTGAGGTCAACACGTGACGTCACTGTCCGCCGAGTAAACACAGGTGGGGTGACGTCACACATGTTTAGACCTGTAGTAAGAGAAAGTACCATGCCCCATAGGAGGAGTTCATTTGAAATGCTTACTCCCAGAGGGGGATTCCAAAAACTCGATTCGAGGAGATGGAGTCTTGGTATTATCGAGAAAACCTTGATCCATGGGAGTCCATTTTGAATGCTTATACCCAGAGGGGGGAATCCAAAAAACTTGATTCGAGGAAGTGGAGGAGAAATACTTGGACATAGAGGGTAGAAGTGGATGGTGGGGGACATCTTTGTATTATTGATATCGAAAAAACTTGATCCGAGGAGATGGAGCAGGAATATTTGGGGCTGGAAGGAGGGGTACCCAAAAATTTGATCCAAGGAGATGGAGTCTTTGTATTATCGAGAAAAAAAAAATTGGGATGCAAGTGGGAGTCCATTTTGAATGCTTACCCCCAGAGGGGGGAATCCAAAAAAAAACTTGATCCGAGGAGACCATAAGAAAATGAAATTCGAAAAAAATTGGGATGGGGGTGAAAGTGGGAGGGGGAACCTCAAAAACTTGATCCGAGGAGAGCACAAGAAAATGAAATTCGAAAAAATTTGGGATGGGGGTGGTGTGGGGGGAAAATCTTTGTATTATTGATTTCAAGAAAAATTTGATCCGAGGAGAGCACAAGAAATTCGAACCCCCATAGGGGGGAATCCAAGGAAGTGGAGGAGAAATATATGATTTAGAGGGTGAGGTGGTCGAGGGTGAAGTCAAGGTCGCGGGTCGGCACGGACGGGCTGGCACTTCGGGCGGGGGCATGGGCGCGTGGGGCTTGGAAGGAGTCCACTCAGAGGTAGGAGCCACTCTGTAGAAGGCCTTTCGGGAGGAGCCACTGGGTGGGGGTCATGGGTGGGGTCATGGGTGGGGGTCGTGGGTTGGGGTCGTGGGTGGGGGTCGTGGGTGGGGGTCGTGGGTGGGGTCATGGGTGGGGTCGTGGGTGGGGTCATGGGTGGGGGTCTTGGGTGGGGGTCGTGGGTGTGGGTCGTGGGTGGGGGTCGTGGGTGGGGTCATGGGTGGGGTCGTGGGTGGGGTCATGGGTGGAGGTCGTGGGTGGGGGTCGTGGGTAGGGGTTAAGGGCGAGGTCAAGGACATTAGCATATAGGTGTGAAAAGGAGCCACCCTGTAGAAGGCCTTTTCAGGAGGGACCGCTCTGTAGAATGAGCCACTCTGTAGAAATCAACACTACTTATTTATATATATATATATATATATATATATATATATATATATATATATATATATATATATATATATATATATATATACATATAAATATATATATATATATATATATATATATATATATATATATATATATATATATATATATATATATATATATATATATATATATATATATATGTCGTGCCGAATATGTAAAACTGGTAAATTAGCAAGAACTCATTTAAAATTAAGTCCTTTCTAAATTTCTCTTATACGTTTAAAGATATATATTTTTCATTAATGTTGATGTAACAATTTATAATTTTGCACCAAAAGGAACTTAGAAAACTTACCTAACCTTATTATAACAAGAACAATTTATTTTAGCCTAACCCAATTAAATATATTTTAGATTTGTTTACAGTAATTTAATACTAAACAAACACAGTGAAATATATTTTTTTCGTTAGGTTCAGAATGATTTTGGCGAAATTATTGCATACACAAATTTTCACTTGTCCTATATGGCAAGATGAGCGTTGCTATATAAGCCAAGATGGCAAGTTCTGCCTATTCGGCACGACATATATATATATATATATATATATATATATATATATATATATATATATATATATATATATATATATATATATATATATATATATATATATGTCGTGCCGAATAGGCAGAATTTGCTATCTTGGCTTAAATATCAACGCTCATCTTGCCATATAGGATAAGTGAAAATTTTGTCTGAAATAATTTTGCCAAAATCATTCTGAACCTAACGAAAAAAATATATTTCACTGTGTTTAGTATTAAATTATTGTAAACAAATCTAAAATATATTTAGTTTGGTTAGGCTAAAATAAATTATTCTTGTTATAATAAGGTTAGGTAAGTTTTCTAAGTTGCTTTTGGTGCAAAATTATAATTTTTACATCAACATTAATGAAAAAAATATATCTTTAAACGTATAAGAGAAAATTTCAGAAAGGATTAATTTTAAATGAGTTCTTGCTAATTGACCAGTTTTACATATTCGGCACGACATATATATATATATATGTATATATATATATATATGTATATATATATGTATATATGTATATATGTATATATATATATATATATATTTTTTTTTTTTTTTTTTTTCAACAAGTCGGCCGTCTCCCACCGAGGCAGGGTGACCCAAAAAAGAAAGAAAATCCCCAAAAAGAAAATACTTTCATCATCATTCAACACTTTCACCACACTCGCACATTATCACTGTTTTTGCAGAGGTGCTCAGAATACAACAGTCTAGAAGCATAAACATATAAAGATACACAACATATCCCTCCAAACTGCCAATATCCCAAACCCCTCCTTTAAAGTGCAGGCATTGTACTTCCCATTTCCAGGACTCAAGTCCGACTATATGAAAATAACCGGTTTCCCTGAATCCCTTCACTAAATATTACCCTGCTCACACTCCAACAGATCGTCAGGTCCCAAGTACCATTCGTCTCCATTCACTCCTATCTAACACGCTCACGCACGCTTGCTGGAAGTCCAAGCCCCTTACCCACAAAACCTCCTTTACCCCCTCTCTCCAACCCTTTCGAGGACGACCCCTACCCCGCCTTCCTTCCCCTATAGATTTATATGCTTTCCATGTCATTCTACTGTGATCCATTCTCTCTAAATGACCAAACCACCTCAACAACCCCTCTTCTGCCCTCTGACTAATACTTTTATTAACTCCACACCTTCTCCTAATTTCCACACTCCGAATTTTCTGCATAATATTTACACCACACATTGCCCTTAAACAGGACATCTCCGCTGCCTCCAACCGTCTCCTCGCTGCTGCATTTACCACCCAAGCTTCACACCCATATAAGAGTGTTGGTACTACTATACTTTCATACATTCCCTTCTTTGCCTCCATAGATAACGTTTTTTGACTCCACATATACCTCAACGCACCACTCACCTTTTTTCCCTCATCAATTCTATGATTAACCTCATCCTTCATAAATCCATCCGCCGACACGTCAACTCCCAAGTATCTGAAAACATTCACTTCTTCCATACTCCTCCTCCCCAATTTGATATCCAATTTTTCTTTATCTAAATCATTTGACACCCTCATCACCTTACTCTTTTCTATGTTCACTTTCAACTTTCTACCTTTACACACATTCCCAAACTCATCCACTAACCTTTGCAATTTTTCTTTAGAATCTCCCATAAGCACAGTATCATCAGCAAAAAGTAACTGTGTCAATTCCCATTTTGAATTTGATTCCCCATAATTTAATCCCACCCCTCTCCCAAAAACCCTAGCATTTACTTCCTTTACAACCCCATCTATAAATCTAGAAATATATATATATATATATATATATATATATATATATATATATATATATATATATATATATATATATATATATATATATATATATATATATATATATATATATGTTTTCGACGTATTAATACACCAAAACTCTAGCAGCTTCAAATTAAGTGGGAGAAACCTGGTAGGCCCACATGTGAGAGAATGGGTTTCCATGGTCAGTGTGCGCAGTATAAAAAAAATCGGGGAGCCAGTGGTGCATTGTGGAAATGCCATTTCAGTAGTTCTTGTTCAGCATGCATAACGGTAAGAAATATCTGACTCCCCGGCGAATTTGGGACTCTTCTCTTCCCAAGTGATAGCTCTCACACAGAAAGAAGTGTCTCTGAAGATGAATTTCATGGTTTTGAGGAGTTTGTAACTGAGAGCAATGCCCAGGATACCAGAAGGAAAGAAAGAAGTAAGAAAGGAAAAAAAAAGGAAGGAAGGAAGATATGAGATGAAGGAAGAAAGGAATGAAGATAGGAATTAAGGAAGGTATGAATGAAGGAAGGAAGGTATGGGTAATGTTACAATTGGTATGGTATATACATGCTACGGCAGGTGGTGGTTGGTCAAAGAGACATTCGGGTGTATGCTGATAATCCTTTATTCAGATACAACATAACGAATGCTCCTCGGTGCAGAGAAAAGGAGACCATAACATTGTATCAATCGCAGCTGCTAGAAAAATGACCGGATGGATAATGAGAACCTTCAATACTAGGGATGCCAAGCCAATGCTGACACTCTTCATGTCACTTGTTCTATCTAGGCTGGAATATTGCTGCACACTAACAGCACCTTTCAAGGCAGGTGAATTTGCTGATCTAGAAAATGTACAGAGAACCTTCATGGCGCACATAACAGAGATAAAACACCTCAGTTACTGGGAGCGCTTGAAGTTCCTGAACCTGTATTCCCTGGAACGCAGGCAGGAGAGATACATGATTATATACACCTGGAAAATCCTAGAGGGACTAGTACCGAACTTGCACACGAAAATCACTCACAAGGAAAGCAAAATACTTGGCAGACGATGCAACATCCCCCCAATGAAAAGCAGGGGTGTCATTAGCACGTTAAGAGACAATACAATAAGTGTCAGGGGCCCGAGACTGTTCAACTGCCTCCCAGCATACATAAGGAGGATTACCAATAGACCCCTGACAGTCTTCAAGCTGGCACTAGACAAGCACCTAAAGTAGGTACCTGACCAGCCGGGCTGTGGCTCGTACGTTGGTTTGCGTGCAGCCAGCAGTAACAGCCTGGTTGATCAGGCTCTGATCCACCAGGAGGCCTGGTCACAGACCGGGCCGCGGGGGCGTTGACCCCCGGAACTCTCTCCAGGTAAACTCCAGGTAAACATGGGTGTACAGTGCCCCTCCCTATATAACACCTAATTACTAACTTACATAATGTGAAGGTAATACTTGTGCTCATCGGCCCCATGCTCTTTATTTACCCTTGAATTTCTCCGCCTCACCACCTACAGGCGGCACATACGTGCCACCAACCCACTGCCTTTGACTCACTCGATGTCACTTCCCCTATATCCCACAGTTGTGTTGTTGTAATGCTGTGTTTTGTATCCAAGGTGGTAGCCTGGGTACATGACTTAGCACATTCACAAGAAAGGCCAGCTTCAACCACTCACACACCACAATCTCCACAACCACAACCATAGCAATCTGCATAACCACAACCACAACAAACTGCACAACCACAACAACAATAACTTGTACAACCACAACAACCTGTACAACCACAACCTGCACAACCACAACAACCTGCACAACCATAACCACAACAACCTGCACAGCCACAACCACAACAACCTGCCAACAAAAATGCAGACACACACATATTATATATATCACCATGTTCAAAGATTTCCACAAGCTGCAGCACTTCTAGGAAAGTGTCCAGTGATTGTACATTTGTATATATATTATAGAACAATAGAAATAATCAATTTTTGTATTGTTGGTTTGTGTAAACAAATTTTGTAAACAATAAAGTGGCCGCAAAAAAAATGTATACATTAAAAATTTTTGGAAAATAAAATGAAAAAATGCAACTTAATGTATGCACATGTATTTTATTTTCACATTTTAGCATCCAACTAGTACTTGGTCATGTTACGAATGTTCTTC
Organism: Cherax quadricarinatus; assembly: GCF_038502225.1. Lineage (NCBI taxonomy): Eukaryota > Metazoa > Arthropoda > Malacostraca > Decapoda > Parastacidae > Cherax > Cherax quadricarinatus. The sequence continues at coordinate 6,016,045 of NC_091315.1, forward strand.
ATCACCATCTGAAGTCGCCAGGGCATCAAAGTGGCGAGGGTGGAGAAGAGGGAGGCATCCATGTTCATCAAAAGCTTCTTCAGTGCCTCCTTCAGGTCCTTGATGTTGGAGAGTCGAGCTTTTGCAATCTCATTTTTCATCACATGCCAGGCATTCTCGATAGGATTTAGGTCAAGGGATTTGCCTGACCACTCCAAAACACTGATATTATTATCCTCGAGGAACTTTTTCACTCCTGACTTATGGGCAGGGGCACCATCATGAATAAAAAAAATCACACTCGTGAATGTTAAAAAATGTCAGCATGTGGTCCCTTAACACCTCGATATAATTATTTCCCTCTAAAAGCACCCAGACCATAACACTGTCAGGGTGCTTCACTGTCTTCACGGCATACCAAGGATCATAACGGGACACATCACTGGGATGTCAGACGGTCTTAGAGCCGCTCCTGGCGAGTCTGAAGGTACTCTCGTTGCTGAACATCACCTTCTGCCACTTGTCTAAGGTCCAATCCTTGTACTTCTTGCAAAACTGAAGCCGTTTCTTCGTCATGGCTTCAATTAGCATGGGCTAATGGGGGCACATCGAGCAGGTATTTTCAGGCCCTTTTACAGTCGGTGCTGAATGATTTGCATTGCGGCATCTCTCAGAAGTGCAGTTTTTTTTTTTTTTTTTTAGGTCTGCAACTGTTATGGCAGGATCTGATAACACTTCCCTATTCAGGATCTTGTCTGTGCTAAGAGAAGTCTTTTTGGGGCCCCAGACCCCACCTTCCTAAGTGGTACAGTGCCAGATGGAAGTGAGGCAGCTGCTTTTTCGAGGTTGTAAATTGCCATCCTAGTCACCTTCAGGTCTGCGGCTACACATATCACAGACATTCCTTGCTCTAACAGGGTGAGTGTACGAGTCTTCTCTTCAACTGAAAGTTTAGTTCTACCCATTCTGACCACTTGGAGCAGAGATATAGCGTGGCAAAGTTCGTGGTCGAGTGAAAAAAATGGGCAATGAGTAACAGCGAACAATCTTCTTTCTTCAAGCTCTTGAAGAGCACTAAGTGGGGTGGTAGGAAACGTTGGAACAAGACAGACTCCAGTACACTAAGCCATCACAAGTTCTGCCCACTTTCTTTATGGCAGAAATTCAATGAAATGTATACACCAAAATCTAGTGTATAGATTTTTTTACATTGGAAATGTATATTGTAATAAAAAAGAAGCACTAAGCCACAAGGGCTATACAGCTGGAAATGTATAGATTTTTTTTTGCTGCCACTGTATAATGATAATAATGTTTGTGCGGTTATTGTGATGCATACGAGTGTATGTCTCACAGGCCACATAAGTTACTTGAGAAAATATAATATTGGAAAATGCAAGACACCTTCTAATGGGAGTAAAAATAATTTTACCGTGTGAGAGGCATTTGCCGCAGTTGCCATACGTGACTCATTTTCTGCCAACTTTTCACCTCTATATCTCGGTAAATACTGATCACAATTCTTTTTCTAGGGGGAAGGGGGCTTAAAACAAGCAGCAAATTATTCTTAACATTTTGGTAAGAAAAAATCATTTTTTTTCCAATATTTTGCAACACACAGAGACACTTTAGGATTTGGTGCCACGACAGTAAAAGGGTTAACATTGATATGATTTTCTCACTCACCGCCACTGCTGATTGTCTTTTCTGAACAGCTTTAGTGTGTGGAGTTTCTGGAGAATCACTAAGTTTGTTTTCAACACTGTGTAATTCTAACGACACTAATTTATCTATTGTCCACTCCACTACACCTTTGATCAAAACATCAACTGTCCTGATGATTCCATTTGCATCAGCATATATAGTCACAATTTTTCCATGAGGCCATTGGGACCTCGGACCATCATTGCCAATAATCACTATTCACCAGGTCAGTTGCCCCCGTGCAGTGAGTTGGGTGAACGGGTGAGTCATACCCCATTTTCTGTTGGGTGATGGGGGACTGGGTGATTGGTGGGTGATCCAACTCCCGTTTTCTATTGAGAGGCTAGCGGTATCTGCCTCTAGCCTCTCTGATTGAGCCTGGAGGACTAATATTTTGATTAATTTTGTAAAACATTAGTTTTTACATTTTTACCTTAGACTCGTATTTACTTGTACACTGTATTACAAGTTTTAGGACCACTATGTGGTCACTCTGCGCTTCGAGCACTACCAACTTTTAGGGAAATGGGACCAAGCAAAACCAAAATGAATACATGAACTGTGGAGGGACTTAGCTTGAATGACAGCCCATGTCTCTGCAGCCATCTCTGAAGTTGCTGTCTTGAGGAGCTATCAATTCCACTCCTTAGGGTTATATGAAAAAAAAATTGGTAAGTAAAATTACCCCAAAGGGGTGTTATTTCAGCTTACCTCAAAAACTGAGTGCTGATACTATATTGTGACCCCTGAATGGGTCACAATGTATATAACGTATATTACCTGTTCATATAATTTTGAATTGCTTATATTTGCGATATTAGCTAAATCGTAAATATATTGCTTTATATTGTTATTTGACTTAGTCATATTATTAGGTAGGATGTAACATTTATATATTATTCAGTGCTCATAGTCCAAGAGTGTTAAGTAGCTGACAGCATTGTCTAACTACTGTGTTTATCGCTCTGCTTATTTTCCTGCCGGCTTCTCTGTGTTGCTGGGCAGCAGCAGTCCACGGAGTCACGTGATCAGGGTGGGGTGTGAACACCTCACCTGGAGTAATCTGCCTGGCCTGCACTCTTTCTTGTGTGTTTGATGTGCCTTCCAACAAGACGTCCCTCTCCAGCTCTCCCATGTGGGCCCTTGTTGGAAGATCGTCTCTGTCACTTTCTTGTTGTTGGTTCTGTGTAACTCTGTTCACATAGCATGGCCTAGACCTAGTGATTTTCGACATTGTACTGAGGTTGCGTGTTGCATTGACACTCTGAGAAACTCAGGTCCTGAGCTGTAGCTTCTGACCTAATTTGTACTGGTATCTGTGTACTGTCACAGTCGGGGATTTTCTAATGCTGAACTTAGATTCAGTAGTATGGGAGTTTTGTGACTTGTGGATTATCATTATTATAATAAAAATGAAGCACTAAGCCACAAGGGCTATACAGCGCTGCAGGGTAGGGAAGGAAGCAAGGGTAGTGGGCGGCAGAAGGGGGGGAGGGATGATCAGTAGGTTGCAGAAAACAGCGGGGCAGAAGATAGTGTGGGGGTAGAGGGTAGCAAGAGATTGAGGTAGAAAGGGCTGAAGGTATCAGAGTTTGTGAAGTAAGTCAGTTGTTGTCAAAAAGTCAATGAGAGAGTCCGGATGAAAGGTGGGTCCATCAGCGAGAAGGGAAGGTAAAGAGAGAGCAGCGGAGCGAAGGCGACGACGGAGGTAAATTCTTGGTGCTCATTGATAAAGTGGGCAGTCTAACAGAATGTGGCTGACTGATAATGGAACCTGACAATTCTCACAGAGAGGAGCAGGGCGCCTCTCCATGAGATATCCATGAGTAAGACGAGTATGACCAATGCGAAGATGGGAGGGAGTAGTCTCCCAACCTCGACACTGGTGACAAGAAGATGGCCAGTAACCTATACTCGGTTTAATAGATTGAAGTTTGTTACCGAGCATAGTAGACCAACGTTGTTGCCAATGGGTGTGAAGGTGGGTAGCTATTGCAGCAAAATAGTCCGTAAATGGAATACCTCTATATGAAATTGGTAGGTCATGTACTGCTGACCACGCAGCAGTGTCTGCCTGTTCATTGCCCTGTATGTCAACATGACCAGGGACCCAACAAAAAACAATATCTTTATGCTTGGTAAAGATGCGGCGTAGCCAAAGTTGGATACGGAGGACTAAGGGGTGATGTGTATCAAATTTCTGTATAGCCTGTAAAGCACTAAGGGAGTCTGAGACAACCACAAATGATGACAAAGGCATAGATGCAATACGGATAAGTGCTGTAAGAATGGCATACAATTCAGCAGTAAAAATACTAGCCAAAGATATTAAATGCCCTCGTACAATGCTGTCCGGAAACAATGCTGCGAAATCTATGCCGTCAGAAGACTTAGAGCCATCTGTGTACACTGCAATGGCATGAGAATGACAGTGGAAGTGGTCAAGAAAAAGAGGGCGGGAAGCGACCGTAGACAGTTGGGCTTTCGAGCAAGGGAGAGAGAAAGAACAGACTCGAACAGCTGGAACTTCCCAGGGGGTAGGGAAAAGTGAGATGCTACATGAACATAGAAAGGTGGTAATTGAAGAGAAGACAAGAGCGAATGTAGGCGAAGAGAGAAGGGACGGAGTAAACAGGGGCGGTGAACAAATAAAGAATACTAATATCAGTGACCATTCTATAAATGGAAGGATTGCGGAGATCATGAGAGCGTACATAGCAGCGAAGGCAATGGGCATCACGGTGATTGGATAAGGATGGAACATTCTCTTCTGCATAGAGGCTCTCAACAGGGGAAGAACGAAAAGCACCAAGGCATAAACGTAATCCTTGGTGATGAATGGGGTTAAGGCTAGAGAGAGTAGCAGGAGAGGCCACTGAATAGATCTGGTCACCGTAATCAAGTCTCGATAAAATGAGGGTGGAATGTAGGCGAAGAGAGTTCGACCATTACCTCCCCATGAAAGATGAGCAAGGGTTTTAAGAAGGTTCAGCCGGCTGTGACAAGTTGCCTTCAGAAAGGTAATGTGAAGTTTCCAGGATAAACTACAGTCAAAGAGGAGGCCCAGAAACCTGACTGTATGACGTTCAGGGATACGGGAGCCATAGAGGTACAAAGGATGATCGGAGATGACAGAGCGTCTAGTGAAAGTAATTTGGTGAGTTTTGGTACTGGAAAATTTAAACCCATGTGTGGTGGCCCAATTGGAAACACGGTCGACCGCATGTTGGAGAGAAACTGTAATGAGGTGACAGTCAGCGCCTGCACAGGCAATAGCGAAGTCATCAACGTAGAGTGATCACCAAATATTTGATGGAAGACTAGAGGCCAAATCATTTATAGCAAGGAGAAAAAGTGTCCTCAGAACACATCCCTGGGGGACACCTTCAGCTTGGATAAAGTCTGGGGAGAGTACTTTATTAACCCGAACACGGAAATGTCTGTCAGTTAAAAAGTTCTTAAGGAAGGATGGAAGATTGCCTCGGAGGCCTAAGGAGTGGGCTTGGGCCAAAATATTATGCCTCCAAGTTGTGTCATATGCCTTCTCAAGGTCAAAAAAAATGTGGCAATAACTGAGTGGTTATTCACAAAGGCATTATGAACATACGTATCCAAGTGCAGTAAGGGGTCTATGGTAGAACGTCCCTTATGAAAGCCATATTGACGAGTGGAGAGACTGTTGTGTGTCTCTAAATACCACACTAAACGTCTATTTACCAGGTGTTCCATCACTTTGCAAACTGCACTGGTAAGAGCAATGGGACGATAGTCTGAGGTTTCATGTCCCGTAGTGCCCGGTTTGCGGAAAGGGAGAACAATGGCAGATTTCCACGGCTGTGGAAGAACTCCTTGTGACCAAATAAGATTGAAAAGGCATAATAGGACTGCAAGGGCTGACTGATGTAAATGTTGTAGCATACGAATATGAATGTTTTCGGACCCAGCTGCCAATGATCGGCAAACTGAGAGTGTTGCCTCCAGTTCTTGAAGTGTAAAAGGCACATTATACTGTTCTTCTCTGAGAGAAGAAAAGTCCAAGGGTGCTAACTCTCTGGCAGACTTTGAGGAAAGAAACGAGGGGCATAGATGGAGCCCCTGAGAAATACAGACCAGATTATTGCCAATTTCATTGGCAGCATCTAGTGGGTTTGCTATATCAACACCGGCAACCCGCAGAACAGGAGCCGGGTCAGGAGAATATTTACCACTCAGTTTTCGTACTTTTTTCCAGACTGCACTCATAGAGGAAGCAGAGGTGATGGTGAAGACATAATCTCACCAGCAAGTGTGTTTAGCATCACGGATGACACGGCGAGCGATCGCACACTTCTGCTTAAAATCAAGAAGTCTCTCTGTGGTTCTATTGTACCAGTACCTGCCCCACGCAGCGCGTTTCAAACATACTGCACGAGCACAAGCAGGAGACCACCAAGGCACGCATTTCTGAGAATGCCTGCCCGAAGTTTGGGGTATAGAATGAGAAGCTGCGGTTAAAACGGTGGACGAGAAGAGGTGTAAAAGCTCATCAATGGTGGACAAAGAAGGAACCTCACTAAAAACAGTTAGTTGTGAGTAAAGGTTCCAATTTGCCTGATCAAATTGCCAGTGTGGGATACGAATAGGTGGTGAATATGAAGGGGAAGTAAGAATGATTTGGGAAATGATCGCTGTCATGTAAATCCGGGAGAACAGATCAGGTGAAGTCTAATGCGGTGGAGGAAGAGCAGACTGAGAGATCGATGCAAGAGAGAGTGTGAGTCCGAGGATCAAAATGGGTGTGAGTACCTGTATTTAAAACATGGAGGGGGTGGGTAGCAAGAAAGCCTCTAACTGAATGCCACGGGAATCACAGTGAGACCCTCCCAGAGGAAATGATGGGCATTAAAATCGCCAAGTAACAGAAGCGGTGGCGGCAATGACAAAACAAGAAAGGCAATATCTGGAATAGATAATGCCCGAGAAGGAGAGAGAGATGTAAAGAATAGAGTGTATACCACCTATGCAAGTGGATACGGGCTGCTGTGTAATGCAGGGAAGTATGAACAAATAGCTGATGATACGGAATATCAGTGCGTAGAAGAAGGGCACTTTCATTAAAGGTCCCATTAGGAAAAGGATCTGAAGAATACAATAAATTATAGCCTGAGATGGGATAGATAGCAGCAGAGTGTAATTTTGGTTCTTGTAAGCAAACACCAACAGAGGAAAACTGGGAGAGTAACATCTGAAGCTCACCCCAATTACCCCTGAGGCCGCTTATATTCCACTGTAAATAGGCCATGATTGGCAACGATAAAGACACCTGAAATCTGCAGGTAAGGGTTCCTATGGACTAGAGTGGTTAGAAAAGTCCACATGCAGAGGCAGCGGAAAACATTCAAGCAGCGAAGGAATGGTGCCCTGCAAAGAAAGGAGTTGCGCAGATGGAGGAGAGGAGAGAGAAGGAACAGAGGGTGGATCAGTGTCCATTGATGGTTTGGTCTCTGCAATATATTCAGAGATTGCTTCAAGTGTTTTGGAATTCAGAGACGTCGTATGGGAGACAATATTGGAGATGGTAAGGGGAGGATGAGTAGAGATTGGAACTGTAATGGACTGTACCAAGGTAGGGGTGGCGAAAGGGTGGAGGGAACTGGAGAAGAAGTGTGGAAGGGGACAGAAGAGGCAGAAACCTGGGAGGTGGCAGAAGAGGAAGAAACTTGGGAAGGAACAGGGGAGGAAGGTACAGTACGAGGAGGAGGGTGAACCTCTACACTTGTAACAGAGCCAGTGATAGGGAAAGAACCAGGTACAGAGACAGGGAAGGTAAAATGAGAAGGTGGAAGAAGGGGAGGAGGGGTTAAAGGACCTTTTTTTGACTTCTGTGAAGTAGAGGGATGATTGGGAGGAGATGTAGTACGAGATCTTGTCGATACCGAGGCTTGTGAGAGACAACACAAAGAAGCAAGAACAGACTGAGGCATTGAAGTAGGGATGTCTGAGCCCAGGACAGCAAAAGAATTAGATACAGGAGTGACTATGGGAGAGGTAACCACAGAGGAGGCTGCAGAAGATGGGACCCCAGAAGTGGGGGGACGTTTTGAAACAAGGGAATAAGAAACATGAGGTAGTCTCCCTTGGAGGCGGAGATGAGAAACTGCCATGGCATAAGGGAGACGTTCTGCTTCTTTGAGGTAATGGATTTCCCGCTCATTTAAGTAGACTTGGCAACGGCAAGAGTACGAAGGGTGAGCCTCATGACAATTAAGGCATGAGGGAGGTCGATTGCAAGATGTATTAGCACCATAGACTGGGCATTCGGCTATAGATCTGCAATATTTCGCTGGATGACCAAATCGCCAGCAATTTCTACACTGTTGCGGTGTAGGGATCACCTTTCGAACTTGTAACTGATGTCCTGCTACATAAACTGACGATGGGAGTTCACGGCTATCAAAAGTTAAATGAGCTACATTGCTAGGGTATCGTCACCGCGCATGGGCAGGAAGAAAATAAGTGTCTACCTTGAGGATTGGGAGATCTTGGAGTTCCAGCTGTTCAAGAATGTCATTTCCACATGTCTGGAAATTTTGTTGAACTATGGTATGGGGCAGAATGACGGTACCACTACAAGAACTGAGGGAATGATGTTTTTCAATAGTGACAGGAACAGTATCTATATGGGAAAGAAGAGAAAGATCATGAGCTTGGGTAGCATTCTGTACAGTGATGATGCATGTGCTGCTCTTAAGAGCATGAAAAGAAATATCTTTACCAACATGGCGTAGGAGTGCCTTGCCAATACCATGGTTGGAAAGATAGGCAATAGAGGAAGTCGGTCGTAAAGTGAAGAATTTAGTCCATTGTGCATTCTGAAACTGAGCGTGGAAAGGGAGTGCAGGACGTGTCGATCTTTTCTGAGAAGAACGAGAAGGTGGAGAAGTATCATCAGCAGGTAATTGTCGTTGGCGTTTAGAAGTGGGACCAGAGTTGGTCCGACGTGGAACGGGCCAGCGATTCGAAAATTGCTGCACCGTAGAGGGAGAAGCCGGAAGCATAGTCAAAGGAGAGCGGAGGTCAGATAGATCGAAGGAGTCAGTTGAGACCTCAGCACCTGAAGCGGGTGAGGAAACAGCACTGGCAAGAGGTACAGAGACATTATGAGTGTCCGAAGAGTGGTCCAAAGACAAGACGGGGTCAGAACGGGGTGCAGTATCAAGAAGGTGCCTGGGGGTAGCAGGTTCATGGATTAGGGCTTCCATCGTTAGGTTACGTCTTTCTTTTTGCTTTAAAAAAAAAGAAAGAAAAGAAAATAAAAATAAAAAAAGAATAAAAAAAGGGGGGACTGGGGAGGGATAGTTCCTGGGAGGAATGAGAGGGCCAGAAATCTCCCTCTGCGCCCAAGAGGACCTCAGCACCGCAAGTAGTGCAGATGCAGCATGGAACCTGTGCCATGCCCTACCCATCATGCCAGTAAACCAGCAATCTGGGATAGCAACCTCACATCTGCCGAGCTACCTCCGTGGACAAAAGAGAGGGTGGCCGGATATCCGCCACAAAGCATACCTCCTTTGGCCACCACCCCCGGAATCTGAAAGGCAGCCTCCAGAGATACACCTGTCGCTCAAAAGATACCCAAAGCCACTCCCCGGGAGACCGGGGAGGGATTGGGACATCCCCAGACGATCCAGATTCCATGGCAAACTACACCACCGCCAAGAACCTCAACGGAATGGGATGGACCCGAGTACTCTTTCCCCTTCCTGGAACTAGCGTGCCTGTGAGGGGAAAAAAAGGCCAAAAAGAGGAAGGGTAATAGGGAGGGGTGGGGAGGAGGAGGAGGAAAAGAAAAAGGGAGGATGGGATAAGGGAGGGGGGATTGGGGGGTAATTAGGTTCGGTCTGAGGAAGGAGACTAACAGGTCTAATTCCTCAGACCAAGAGCCTCTTCACCACTCCAAAGAGCCCCCCTTGAAGAGGAACTTTTGTGGAGGATCTGCAGATGGTCCCTACTTAGTGTCGTTATATTATCTCCTTGTTCTTTATTCTGTGTCGCTGTTGCTTGTTATATTGCTGTTCGGCTTATCAGTCATTTTATTGTTCAAGTAAGCTGATCTGATTGCCAGGTTGGTCATGAAGTTAGTTTATGTGAAGACTTTGTCAGTCACTGCCTAAGTCTAGTCGAGTCTTGAGACATAGCGAACTATTTAGAGCACTTACACACATACACACAAACTTGTATATATTTGTATTGTTATTAAATGTTAACAGTGTACCAGACAGTACTTAAAAGCCATATAGATGTGATATGTGCCTTCAGCACAATACTACTGTACGTGAGAGTAGTGTAGGAACTTGTATCCTATATTATATTCATTTGATTAATTTACTTTGATATTATACGCCTAGACATTATTGTTATTAATAAACTTATTAAATTTTAATTTCTTTAGTTAGTAGCCTACCAGTTGTAATCCTGAAGCACTATTGAATCTTACTAAATTCTAATCGATAATTGGACCAGGATACTGACTACTTGTTACAAAAACTCAGTAACAGGCTGGATGCTAGAGGGGCAGTCCTTTCTAGTATTCACTGGAGATCTTTATGCTTATTAGATATCACGTTTTTTGTAACATACTACACTTACGGTTTTTGGGCTCAATGGTCCATAGGTCATACTTTAGCTCCCAGCTGTGCAGTAAATGAACCAAAACCATGCCTATCAGACTTACCTGGGTATATGTATCGGACACTTAAGCATCACCCCAATATTTGCTGTCTAGATTGAAGAATCTGTGTTCTACAGTGCACTGTTGTCTATAGAGTTCTTGACACATGGCACACTACACTGTCCTCTAATTTTTGCCCTTTTTAACAGTAACGTCCCTACAGGAAGCTAAGTACACTTCTCTGTAATCTTTCTACCACGACTGTTCAGATTGTCATTGAGGCACAGCAACACATGATTGTCTTTGTCCACTCTTATGGCGTGAATCACAAGTTGCTTGCTGCACCAGTACATAAAGCAATCTGCCCACTCCTGCCCCTCTTCAGCTCAGCTGCCCTGGGCATCTCTAGCCACACAAAGCATCTGCTGAAATCAGCATATTCCCTTCCATCTCAAACTGCAACAGGAAGCTATACAAGATGCTTGATTTCTTGTTGCCTAGGCATAGACGAAAGTGTATGTTAGCATCAGCTTGTAAATGAAGTGAGTGCAAGGTTTTCCTTAATTTTCCTGCTATGGCAAGAGATCAATTGCCCCTCATTAACCCACACTGGTTGCAACACTGGACAGCTGCGAAATGAATTACTTGACTCGCCCAGGTAAGTACATGAGTTACAAGTTAACTTGATCATGAAGCCCCTGAGGGACTCAGCCCCTCTGGAGGGCTGAGTCCCTCAGGGGCTGACGGAGCTAATAGCCTCTTCTTCTGGAGAAAATTTCTCCACAACTTCCCCATGGAGGAAAATCTGAGCGTGAACTGTTGTCTGTCACTGCCTTAAGGAGATAATTATATTTATAATAGTGTTAACATTATGGTGAACAATGACCCACATGGACACTCACTGATGATGTTTGTTTGTTTGTGTAGGTGAGCGAGGTGTTGGAGGCGCTGGATCACTCATCCACTCTGGTATTTCTTGACCTGGCCTGGCCTGGATCAGCCAGACGTCGACTCCACATCCAGCTGATTGGTGACACCACGAAAATCAGACAGTTTGTGTTGTTGTGTACTGGACAACACTCAGGCTCCTCTTACCTCAACACTAAACTGCTGCAGGTGTGGGACAAGGGTCAGCCAGGGGAGTGTGTGAGGGGTGGAGACTACCAGTATAATAATGGTCGTGGAGGAGCAGCACTGTTGTCTCACCAGGATGATCACCAGTACCAGAAGTCAGGCAGTGCTGGTGCTGTGGGGTCACGGCGGTGGTGGGGAAGTCACCGGAGTGCCCAGTTCTTCATCAGCACCAGGGACCGCACAGATGGTCACCAGTGGTACGATGTCTTTGGTAAAGTGGTGATTGGTCTGGATGTGGTGAGAGCAGCAGTCAACCACAGTGACATCACGGAGGTGACTGTGGTGGACTGTGGTGTTGTGTTGACACTCTAGATCATTGTACCATCACTACTGTGTCACCATCACTGCTGTGGTGTTGTGTTGACACTAGCTCACTGCATCATCACTAATGTGGCACCATCACTACTGTGGTGTTGTGTTGACACTCAAGATCACTGTACCATCACTACTGTGTCACCATCACTACTGTGGTGCTGTGTTGACACTAGTTCACTGCATCATCACTACTGTGGTGTTGTGTTGACACTCTAGATCACTGCACCATCACTACTGTGGCACCATCACTATTGTGGTGTTGTGTTGACACTCTAGATCATTGTACCATCACTACTGTGTCACCATCACTACTGTGGTGTTGTGTTGACACTAGTTCACTGCATCATCACTACTGTGGTGTTGTGACACTCTAGTTCACTGTACCATCACTACTATGGCACCATCACTATTGTGGTGTTGTGTTGACACTCTAGATCATTGTACCATCACTACTGTGTCCCCATCACTACTGTGGTGTTGTGTTGACACTAGTTCACTGTACCATCACGACTGTGTCACCATCAAATCGTAATTTTAAAAGGCTTGTTGTACCTGGTCATGAAAGTAACCTGCAAGTGTCCCATAGCTCAGTGGAAGTAAATGGTATAAAATACCGACACACTGGAAATATAAACACATAGGCAGTATAATGTGATCCTTTATTGAAAACGTTTCACCCACACAGTGGGCTTTTTCAAGTCACAAACAGATCTACCTGGGGTGGAAGGTACGCGAGTATTTATAGTCAGGTTCAGAATGCTGAGGTCAGGTGGAGAATGCTGCATTTGATGATGTGCCGAGTGGGGTTATAGAGTCTAAAATCTTGGGTAGCTTGGAAGGGAGATTGGATAAGTTTGTGAGCAGACCTTCTGCAGTGTTCTTCCATTCCTATGCTCTTAAGTGGGATAGCGATGAAGAAGTTTCTTCGCAAGTGGTTCAGCTATGTTATAGAAGCCACTGTTTTGGTTGAAGTTGTCGGATATAGAAATAAGTGATGATTCCAGGATTCTTCGGTATTGAGTGTTGTCTTCTGTGGCGATAAGTCTTGAGTTTCTGTAGTTTATCAAGTGGTTGTGTGAATTACGGTGTTGTACACAGGCATTACTTGTATCGTCAGACCTACTTGTGTATTGGTGTTCTGAAATACGTGTTTGGAGGTCCCTTGATGTTTCGCCCATGTATAATTTGTTGCAGTCATTACAAGGGATTTTGTATACCCCTGCAGAGGGTGGAAGCTTGTCCTGTCTATCGCTGGTAATGTCCTTGATGGTCGTGGTTGTGGAGGTAGATACTTGGAATGAGGTATTGGAAAAGATGTTGGAAACGTGTTTGGCAATGGAGTTGGTGGGGAGGACTATGTATCTCTTCTCGGCAGTGTCTTCTCTGGGTGTGTTGAATGTGTTTAATGCTCATCGTCTGTAGTCTCTGATGAAGTGACGAGGATAGTGGAGTTTAGAAAATACTTGTTCAATTAAAGTGCATTCTTCCTCAAGAAATTCATTGCTGCAGATTCTGAGTGCACGCAGGAAGAAGCCTATAATTACACCACGTTTAGTTTTGGTGTCGTGGTGAGAGTAGAAGTGGAGAAGATCATTTTGGTTTGTGGGTTTTCGATAGACTTTAAAACGAAGTTCGTTGTCAGCTTTGCAGAGAAGAAGATCAAGGAAAGGAAGGGTGTTGTCGACTTCTTCAAGTGTGAACTGGATTGAAGGCTCGACCTGGTTGAGCTTGTCTTGGAGAGCTTGAATGTTGAAGCATCTAGGAGTTATGAGGAGAATGTCGTCAACATAATGGAGCCAGGTGACAGACGAAGGATTAATGGTGGAGAAACGTTCGGCTTCTAGATGTTCCATGAATAGGTTCGCTAGGACCTCATTGAGTGGCGAACCCATGGGTAGTCCAAAAGTCTGCTGAAAGAGGTGATTTTCGAAAGAGAAACACGTAAAGCCAACACATAGTTCAACAAGGTCGATGAAATCGCTGGCTGGAATAGGAAGATCAAGTGAATCGTCAATTTTCCTGTGCAAGAGATCGATGGCTTGTGTAGTAGGTACTTAGGTGAATAGGGAAGTCACGTCAAGGCTGGAAAGTTTCTTGTTCCTGATGTTGATGTTGCAAATGCGATTGAGAAGATCACCCGAGTGTTTGAGATGTGCTGGGCTGATAGTGCCCAAGAGTTTAGAGAGGTGTTTTGCGAGAATTCCTGAGAGCTGGAGTTTACCTGGAGTTTACCTGGAGAGAGTTCCGGGGGTCAACGCCCCCGCGGCCCGGTCTGTGACCAGGCCTCCTGGTGGATCAGAGCCTGATCAACCAGGCTGTTGCTGCTGGCTGCACGCAAACCAACGTACGAGCCACAGCCCGGCTGGTCAGGAACCGACTTTAGGTGCTTGTCCAGTGCCAGCTTGAAGACTGCCAGGGGTCTGTTGGTAATCCCCCTTATGTATGCTGGGAGGCAGTTGAACAGTCTCGGGCCCCTGACACTTATTGTATGGTCTCTTAACGTGCTAGTGACACCCCTGCTTTTCATTGGGGGGATGTTGCATCGTCTGCCAAGTCTTTTGCTTTCGTAGTGAGTGATTTTCGTGTGCAAGTTCGGTACTAGTCCCTCTAGGATTTTCCAGGTGTACATAACCATGTATCTCTCCCACCTGCGTTCCAGGGAATACAGGTTTACGAACCTCAAGCGATCCCAGTAATTGAGGGGTTTTATCTCCGTTATGCGTGCCGTGAAGGTTCTCTGTACATTTTCTAGGTCAGCAATTTCACCTGCCTTGAAAGGTGCTGTTAGTGTGCAGCAATATTCCAGCCTAGATAGAACAAGTGACCTGAAGAGTGTCATCATGGGCTTGGCCTCCCTCGTTTTGAAGGTTCTCATTATCCATCCGGTCATTTTTCTAGCAGATGCGATTGATACAATGTTATGGTCCTTGAAGGTGATATCCTCCGACATGATCACTCCCAGGTCTTTGACGTTGGTGTTTCGCTCTATTTTGTGGCCAGAATTTGTTTTGTACTCTGATGAAGATTTAATTTCCTCGTGTTTACCATATCTGAGTATCTGAGTGGGGAGCACTGCCTATTCCCGAGGATATGGGCAGTGCTCCCCACCAGCTCTCAGGAATTCTCGCAAAACACCTCTCTAAACTCTTGGGCACTATCAGCCCAGCACATCTCAAACATTCGGGTGATCTTCTCAATCGCATTCTCAACATCAGCATCAGGAACAAGAAACTTTCCAGCCTTGACGTGACTTCCCTATTCACCAAAGTACCTACTACACAAGCCATTCTCCTCATAACTCCTAGACGCTTCAACGTTGAAGCTCTCCAAGACAAGCTCAACCAGGTCGAGCCTTCAATCCAGTTCACACTTGAAGAAGTCGACAACCCCCTTCCTTTCCTTGATCTTCTTCTCTGCAAAGCTGACCACGAACTTCGTTTTAAAGTCTATCGAAAACCCACCAACCAAAACGATCTTCTCCACTTCTACTCTCACCACGACACCAAAACTAAACGTGGTGTAATTATAGGCTTCTTCCTGCGTGCACTCAGAATCTGCAGCAATGAGTTTCTTGAGGAAGAATGCACTATAATTGAACAAGTATTTTCTAAACTCCACTATCCTCGTTACTTCATCAGAGACTGCAACGACGGGCATTAAACATCTTCAACACACCCAGAGAAGACACTGCCGAGAAGAGATACATAGTCCTCCCCACCAACTCCATTGCCAAACACGTTTCCAACATCTTTTCCAATACCTCATTCCAAGTATCTACCTCCACAACCACGACCATCAAGGACATTACCAGCGATAGACAAGACAAGCTTCCACCCTCTGCAGGGGTATACATAATCCCTTGTAATGACTGCAACAAATTCTACATGGGCGAAACATCAAGGGACCTCCAAACACGTATTTCAGAACACCAATACGCAAGTAGGTCTGACGATACAAGGAATGCCTGTGTACAACACCGTAATTCACACAACCACTTGATAAACTACAGAAACTCAAGACTTATCGCCACAGAAGTCAACACTCAATACCGAAGAATCCTGGAATCATCACTTATTTTTATATCCGACAAATTCAACCAGAATAGTGGCTTCTATAACATAGCTGAACCACTTGCGAAGAAACTTCTTCATCGCTATCCCACATAAGAGCATAGGAATGGAAGAACACTGCAGAAGGTCTGCTCACAAGCTTATCCAATCTCCCTTCCAAGCTACCCAAGATTTTAAACTCTATAACCCCACTCGGTACATCATCAGATGCAGCATTCTCCACCTGACCTCAACATTCTGGACCTGACTATAAATTCTCGCGTACCTTCCACCCCAGGTAGATCTCTTTTTGACTTGAAAAAGCCCACTGTGTGGGCAAAACGTTGTCAATAAAGGATCACATTATACTGCATATGCGTTTATATTTCCGTCCCATAGCTCAGCTTACAGCGCACTCACTGAGGTCAGTGGTACGAACCCCTGTACGTGGAAAACATCAGATCATGTTTCCTTAAAAATATCTGCTGTCACTGTTCACCTAGCAGTAAGTAGGTACCTGGGTGTTAGCTGACTGGTGTGAGTCGCATCCTGTGGACAAAATTAGCAAGTTGCTTGGAATACTCTGCATAACCAGTGTCTTTCTATACAGTATGTCACTGATGTCAGCAAAGTCTATATAATTTGTATAATGTACTTGTAGAAAATATTATTAACTTGTAAAGTACTTTGTAGATACAAAGAATTTTGGAGGAGACACAAGGCCAGACACAATATCAACCACAACCAATATACTCGACCTTTTCAGGGGAAATATTCTAGCAGAATAATGGCCACAAGTGAGTTCCTAAACACAACTAATGAGTATGAAGATTTTAGAAAAATACTTGTATTGATATAAACTTGCATTCTTGAGAAATAACAGAGTAAAAGTGAGGAAAGATAGTCAAGTTATTGCTGTGTTATTATATATGTACCTTGTACCTCGGATCATTATAGTATGGCTATCACTTATGTATTGTGCAATTAGGGTTAACTTTAGGATTAGTAATAATTTAAGCTGCATTAGGACATGTTTATATTACATCAATATCACTATCTTAAGAATAAGAACATAAGAAAGGAGAACACTGCAGCAGGCCTGTTAGCCCATATTAGGCAAGTCCTTCACAATTCATCCCACTAACAGAATATTTGCCCAACTCAATTTTCAATTCTACCTAAGGAGCAAGCCTTGGCAATTCTATTAAGTCATGTGCAAGTCTCACTCAACTCCAACCCCTCTCACTCGTGTATTTATCCAACTTAAATTTGAAACTACCCAAGGTCTTAGCCTCAATAACCCAACTAGGTAGACTGTTCTACTCATCAACTAACCTATTTCCAAACCGATACTTTTCTATATCCTTTCTAAATCTAAACTTGTTTGAGTCCATTATTGCTGGTTCCTTCTTTGAGAGATATCCTCAAGACCTTATTAATATCCCCCCTATTAATACCCATCTTCCACTTATACACTTCGACCATGTCTCCCCTCATTCTTCGTCTAACAAGTGAATGTAATTTAAGGGACTTCAATCTCTCTTCATACGGAAGATTTCTAATGCAGTGAATTAATTTTGTCATTCGCCGCTGAATGTTTTTTAAAGAATTTAAATCCATTCTGTAAAATGGAGACCAGAACTGAGCTGCATAATCTAGGTGAGGCCTTACTAATGATCTATAAAGCTGTAATATAACCGCTGAACTTCTGTTGCTTACACTTCTTGATATAAATCCCAGCAATCTATTTGCCTTATTACGCATGCTTAGGCACTGCTGTCTTGGTTTAATGTTACTGCTTACCATAACCCCAAATCCTTTTTGCATTCTATACATTCTATACACTAATGATGTATAAAGCTGCAGTATAACCTCTGGACTTCTGCTGCTTACATTTCTTGATATAAATCCCAGCAATCTATTTGCCTTATTATGCATGCTTAGGCACTGCTGTCTTGGTTTAAGGTTACTGCTTACCATAACCCCAAATCCTTTTTGCATTCTATACACTAATGATGTATAAAGCCGCAGTATAACCTCTGGACTTCTGTTGCTTACACTTCTTGATACAAATCCCAATAATCTATTTGCCTTATTACGTACGCTTAGGCACTGCTGTCTTGGTTTAAGGTTGCTGCTCACCATAACCCCAAGTCCTTTACGCAATCTGTATGGCTAAGTTCTACATTATTTAACTTATAAGTGCTAGGGTTATGGACACTCCCGAGCTTCAGAACCTTGCATTTATCTACATTGAACTGCATCTGCCACTTTTCTGACCAAGAACAGAGCTTGTCTAAATCCTCCCGAAGTTCCCTAACATCTACGCTTGAATCAATTATCCTACCTATCTTTGTGTCATCGGTGAATTTGCTCATATCACTGGTAATACCCTCATCAAGGTCATTGATATATATTATAAACAACAACGGGTCAAAGACTGATCCCTGTGGTACGCCACTTGTTACAGATCCCCACTCGGATTTAACCCTATTTAAGCATACTCTCTACTTCCTATTAGTGAGCCATGACTCGATCCACGAGAGCATTTTTCCCCCAGTGCCATGAGCTGCCACTTTTTTTAACAGTCTCTGATGCGGTACTCTATCAAAAGCCTTACTTAAATCTAAATAAACAATATCGAATTCTTTATCATGATCAACGACCTCAAAAGCTTTACTGAAGAAGATTAATAAATTAGTTAGGCAGGAACGGCCCCTCGTGAATCCATGCTGAGTATCATTAATCAAGCTGTGCTTATCGAGATGGCTTCTTATATTATCAGCTATAATTGACTCTAGTAATTTGCCTACAATTGAGGTCAGGCTTATTGGGCGGTAATTTGACAGTAGCGACATGTCCCCTGCTTTAAAAATAGGAATTACATTAGCCATCTTCCACGTATCAGACACTACACCTGTTTGAAGAGAAATATTAAAAATATTAGTCAATGGTTCACAAAGTTCCATTTTACACTCTTTAAGAACCCTTGAAAAAAGTTCATCAGGGCTTGGGGATTTATTTTGCTTTAACCGGTCTATCTGTTTGATAACCAATTCGGTAGTGACTGTGATATTGCATAATTTATCATCATCAGGTCCACTATAAAAGTTAATTACTGAGATATTGTTAGTGTCTTCCTGAGTGAAAACCGAGAGAAAATAATTATTAAGAATAGAGCACATTTCATTCTCCTTGTCAGTGAGATGCCCAGAGATATTTATAAGGGGACCTATCTTATCTCTAACTTTTGTTCTATAAACCTGGAAAAAACTTTTTGGGTTAGTCTTCGAATCCCTAGCAACTTTAATTTCAAAGTCCCATTTATCTTTTCTTATCCCCTTTTTAACGTCCCTCTTAATGTCAATATACCTATTCATAAGATGACCCTCACCTCTTTTGTTGCGTCTCTAAATTTCTTTTTTCTGTAACAAAAGATATCTGAGCCTATTATTCATCCATTTGGGGTCATTTCTATTCGATCTAATTTCCTTATAAGGGATAAATGTCCTTTGGGCAGCATGTATTGTGTTAAGAAAGCTGTCATACTGATAGCTATCTTCCTTACCCCAGTCCACAGATGTAATCTGCTAAGCAAAAATCTGGGACCAGTACTGAATTATCCCTACTATCATACTTCCATTCAATGCTAAAGGTAATTGATTTGTGATCACTTGTGCCAAGTTCCTCTGTAATTTCTAAATTATTAACAAGGGTTTCCTTGTTTGCCAAAACCAAATCAAGCAGGTTATTTCCCCTTTCACGCTCTGTCACAAACTGCTTCAAAAAACAATCCTGAACTACTTCTAAGAAGTCGATTGATTCTAAATTCCCAGTCAAGCAATTCCAATCAATATGACTAAAGTTAAAGTCTCCTAGAATTACTACATTATCGTGCCTTGTGGCCTTAACAATTTCCTCCCATAGTAGTCTCCCTTGGTCCCTATCTAAGTTTGGGGGATGGTATATCACACCTAAAATAAATTTTTCAAGTCCCTCTGAAAATTCTATCCAGACTCTTTATGTGTTACTTCCAACTTAATACCCGTTTTTATGCAACAGTTCAAATGATCTCGGACATAGAGTGCCACTCCACCCCCCCTTCCCGATACTTATGTCCACTTGGAACAATTTAAAACCCTGTATGTGACATTCAGCAGGCATGTCCCGATTTTCACAATGAACCACATCTCAGTTAAGGCAAATACATCAATGTTACCTGCACTAGCAACTAGTCTCAACTCATCCATCTTATTCCTACCACTGCTGTTATTTGTGTAATATATATTTAAGGACCCTCCTTTCTCTTTACCCTTCCTGCTCCTTTTTGTTAATCCACTAAACCTATTACTGCCCTTGTCACCTAGTGCCACTGGCTTTCCAATATCCACCTCATTTTGCCTATTACTAGTTCTCCTAGTATTCATATTACTACACTGGGACTTCACTGTTTTCCCGCCAAAACTCATAACACTAACTATTCCTAGTTTAAAGACCTAACAGCTCGCTCCACTGTGTTGGATAGTGCTCCCACCCCAAACCTAGGTAAGTGAGCCCCATCCCTGGCATACATGTCATTTCTGCCATAGAAGAGGTCCCAGTTGTCAATGAATGTTACCGCATATTCCTTACAGTATTTGTCCAGCCAGCAATTGACACCAATTGCCCTGGACAACCATTCATTTCCAACTCCTCTCCTTGGCAAAATACCACATATGACAGGGTTCCCACCTTCCTCCTAATTATCTCTATTGCTGACCTGTACCTGCTAATCAGGTCCTCATTCCTACGTCTGTCAACATAGTTGCCTCCAGATAATAGGATTGCTCCCATTACCTCTCATAATGTCATTCAGATGGCTAATAATATCCTTCATCCCAGCCCCAGGAAAACACACTCTGCCTCCTACTCCTATCCTTCAAGCAGAACGCCCTATCCATGTACCTAATCTGGCTATCCCTAACAACAACAATGTTTTTACCTTCCTTGGCGACGTCCATCGTGATGTTCTCAGTAGTCGACTCACATTCGTTAGGTAGCACTACACCTTCACTTGTGGAATTCGTCAAGACGTTCTTGATGGTCTTCCTTGGGGTTTCTAGGGATGTCTCACTCACGTCTGCCAATGCTTCCTTGGTGCTCGTTGTGGCATTCCCAGTAGAACACCCACATTCGTCAGGTAGCACCGAAAATGGGTTGGAAGTTTCCACAGAAGTCTTCTGGTTTCTCGTTGTTTCTGCCTCTCCAACAGTCTTCTTGATCCTCAGCTTGGTTCCATGTTGCCCGGCCACTGACCAAGCTCCCCTCTTAAGGTCATCAAACTGTTGTGTGATGTCAGAAAAAACTTGCTACATTCACTCCTTGCCCTGCAAAGCCGAGTAAACAGGCAGTATCATGGTGTCAAAGTATATGCAGGTGATTTTTCCCTAAACATTTTTAATCTCTATGCCCCAGAGAACCATCTTCGACCTGATGCCTTACCAGATCGCATCAATAGTGAACCTACCCTCATTCTTGGAGACTTTAATGCCAGACATAAGAATATTGGTGGGCCTATAACAAACACCAATGGAACTAAACTAGTGACATTGCTAAATGAACATGATAATGTTCGAATTGTGGGCACTACTGAGCCTACTCACATATATAATGGCATAGTAGATCTGTGCCCTGGATTTAATACGTCATATACGATGCATGACTCTGTCATAGTTGATGATGATCTATCTGTTCACTTCCCTAGACTCACAACTGTCAGTCTTGATTACATCACCAGTAATCAAGGAGCTAAATACAAAAGGAGGAAACTTATTCTCAACCCAGAGCACAGAGACAACTTTATTAACCACTTGGATCAATGGTACAAGAATTACGAGCCCATTGGCACACAATTCAACGATGATTTAGTTGCTACTATTGAGACTGTCCTCACAGATCAAGCGGGCAGGAAAAGAAAACATAGACCTTCCAATATAACTGACAATAAAAACCAATGTAAATACTATAATGATCCAGAGCTACGCAATCTAGCACATGCAGCTAGGATTGGTAAAGTATACCTGAATGTAGAACCCCAGACCTGCTCAGAATGTTCCAAGCTGCACTAACAAATGCAAGGAATAGAAAGCAAGAACTTAGGCAACAGGAATTGGAACAATTTGTTAGTGGATTAAATAGGTCCACCCCTTTAAGTTGGCTTGGAAAGGTATAAATAAAATAACCAGGAAAAAGACTGGCAATGTTGCTCATCCCTTTCCTCTTGAAAAAGCAAATGACCTCATAAATGTCTGGTCCAAAACATCCAGGCATGAAAACCTTCCATCTCATATTAAAACAAATTTAGAGTGCTTCTGAAGAAATGTTGAAACTGATTAATTTTATTAACCAAAATATTGATGAGAGTGACTGTCTCTTCACCGAGTATGAATCAGATAATGCATTAACTTAAGGTAGATCAACTGCTCCTGGAGAGGATGGTATAACCTATGATATTCTCAGAACTCTAAGGCAAGGACCTGATAACCCTTTGTTGGCACTGTATAATCTCAGTTA
Source organism: Cherax quadricarinatus (assembly GCF_038502225.1). NCBI lineage: Eukaryota > Metazoa > Arthropoda > Malacostraca > Decapoda > Parastacidae > Cherax > Cherax quadricarinatus. Next base: position 6,038,428 of record NC_091315.1, read on the forward strand.
CATTGAGGGCGCTCTTCCTACTTCCTGGACCAACAGTCTCATTGTGCCTATCCTTAAGCCCCAACAGCCTGATACATTTAGACCGATCTCCTTAACTAGTTGTCTTTGTAAAACTTTTGAAAGAATGATATTTAACAGACAGTACTACAGAATCAGACACCAACTTTCCCCCTACCTCTATGGGTTCATGAAAGGTAAAAGTGTGCAGAACTGTATTTCCACCTTTCCCACTGCACACACCTCTACTAGCTTTACCACATTTCTTGATCTAAAATCTGCATTTGATATCGCAAACAGAACCGTAATACTACATGAACTAGCCAAAATGAATATTGGTGGTAGCTTACTCTGTGGGATAATAGGATACCTGTCAAACAGAGTATTCTCTGTCCTCTGACAAAGCTTTAGAATTGAGTCTAAAGAAATGTCCCTAGGTACACTGCAGGGAGGAGTTCTCAGTCCCATGTTATTTAATAATCTGATTAATGCTCTCCTAAATGCTCTACGTGCCTCACCTAAACATATAGCTATAAGCTATGCTGATGACATCATGATCCACACAACAGGGCATAAGAAGATGAGTACCATTCTTAATGAAGATCAAGCAATTTGTAATCGACTAGGCCTCATAATATCTTCCTCTAAAACAAAGATATTAACAAGTAAACGACATCCACCACCCATCTATTTGCAGGGTGAAAGCATTAGCTACGTTAAAATTTACAGATATCTTTGTGGAAAATTGCATTTATCTGAATGTAACTAATTATACACATAACAGTAAATGATAACAAAGATAATTATTACTTATCAATGTTACATAGACAAGTAGGAATTTGGGACACCTAGATCGCAAAAAATGTGCCCCTTCGATACCTACCACTGTCATAACCACAAGTTGCTCTGGACCTATTAATTAAATGAAATATACTTTCACCAGGAATACTGGTAAATATATAAATTTGTGGACTGTATATTAAAAAATGATTATATATAAATTCACATATACATAACAGAAGGAAAATATATCTTAATATAACTCACCAATTTGACTGGATATTAAGTTGTATCATACTCAGAAAAACCTCACTAACTAAATTTATGAAAATACTGGCCAGAATTATACATAAATCTAGAGAGCTTACCTGAGGTTCCTGGAGCTGTCTTGTCCAGTCGTCTGATATCTCAAGTTATGCAGGAATGCACATCCAACAATTTCGCCTCCTATTTGAGAGGTGTCACTCCAATTTTAACCTCTAGAGCACGAAAAATTCTTCCCATTATATTAACGTTGTATCCAATTCAAAACCAAGATGGTGAGTCCCTGTCTGCGCAGGCGCAGGTCCAGTTTCCCATTTTCCATAGGTGATGAAAGATTGAATATCAGATTGGAGGGAGAGAGTATGGAGGAGGTGAACGTATTCAGATATTTGGGAGTGGACGTGTCAGCGGATGGGTCTATGAAAGATGAGGTGAATCATAGAATTGATGAGGGAAAAAGAGTGAGTGGTGCACTTAGGAGTCTGTGGAGACAAAGAACTTTGTCCTTGGAGGCAAAGAGGGGAATGTATGAGAGTATAGTTTTACCAACGCTCTTATATGGGTGTGAAGCGTGGGTGATGAATGTTGCAGCGAGGAGAAGGCTGGAGGCAGTGGAGATGTCATGTCTGAGGGCAATGTGTGGTGTGAATATAATGCAGAGAATTCGTAGTTTGGAAGTTAGGAGGAGGTGCGGGATTACCAAAACTGTTGTCCAGAGGGCTGAGGAAGGGTTGTTGAGGTGGTTCGGACATGTAGAGAGAATGGAGCGAAACAGAATGACTTCAAGAGTGTATCGGTCTGTAGTGGAAGGAAGGCGGGGTAGGGGTCGGCCTAGGAAGGGTTGGAGGGAGGGGGTAAAGGAGGTTTTGTGTGCGAGGGGCTTGGACTTCCAGCAGGCATGCGTGAGCGTGTTTGATAGGAGTGAATGGAGACAAATGGTTTTTAATACTTGACGTGCTGTTGGAGTGTGAGCAAAGTAACATTTATGAAGGGATTCAGGGAAACCGGCAGGCCGGACTTGAGTCCTGGAGATGGGAAGTACAGTGCCTGCACTCTGAAGGAGGGGTGTTAATGTTGCAGTTTAAAAACTGTAGTGTAAAGCACCCTTCTGGCAAGACAGTGATGGAGTGAATGATGGTGAAAGTTTTTCTTTTTCGGGCCACCCTGCCTTGGTGGGAATCGGCCGGTGTGATAATAAAAAAAATAAAAAAAAATTCTTTTAAATACAGTATGGCCATCTATTTACATATAACTACTGTATTTCTGGAAAATATATACAGTATTTTCCACACTGCGGCTGGGCGGAGTTCGTTGCTAAAGAACTCAAATTGCTCATTTGGCAATGGTGGAGGACTTGGGTACATATAGGATCTGGCATCCACACAGCGACATATTACACAAGATTTAATCACCCTTTTTACACTTTGCCGTCCTTGTGGAATCCAGAAAGTTTAGCTAATACAATTTAAGGTATCTTGTACCCCACCATGCATTACATTTTTATGGGCATTTAGAACAATTAAATTTGTTAGATGATGAGTTTTGGGCAGTAAGATAGGGTGTTTAGCATAATCACCCAATTCAGCATTTTGTAACCTACCTGTGCACCTAATTACATTGCTCTCTAAATACAGCCCAAATTTCTCTATTATGGAACCTTTCACAATTTTTCTTTCCATCATCAATTTAACCTCATTTCCATAGATTTCCTCCTGTATCCTCTTTATCCAATATTCAAGAGGATGTGAAAACTTAAATGAAATATTCATCTTGTTTAGAAATTTAAACACCAACTTAATTACATTGATAAGTTTGGGTAAAGAAGAATACCTATTTATATCAATGGCTAAGGAAGGACAAACTATTGGAGCGGTGGTCACAGTAATTTCAACAGGAGCAATATACGCCTTTTGTACAGGCCAATTAGCTTTATTTACCAATCAGCTTGGTCCTTTAAACCATGATACAACATTTACAAATTTAGCATAAGGTAAACCTCGAGACAAGAAATCAGCTGGATTCTCCTCACCAGGTATATGATTAAATGTTAACACATGCTGAACCAAACTATTGTACTTCTCTTGCATCTGATTAATTTCATCGACTCTGTTTTGTACGTACACAATTTTACTGTTTCCATTACGAATCCATTGTAAGGATACCTCATTATCAGACCAAATTACAATGTCGCTAATATTTATCTCCTGCAATTTATTTCTTATATAATTAGCAAATTTGACACCTACATAAATTGCTGTTAATTCCAACTGAGGTAAAGTACGTGATTTAATTGGAGACACTTTAGCCTTAGACATAACAAGAGAAATAACACTATTACATTGAAGGTAAGCATCTGCTGCATATGCCAATTTTGAAGCATCACAAAAAAATGTGGAGTACATTTTTCCCATTTGGATTGGCCACCTGGCGTGGGAACTCCAACATTGGAATTTTCTCATAATCACCAGTTAATTCATCCCACCTATTAATGAATTCCTCAGGTAGAATTTCATCCTAAGCACATTTAAGTTTCCATGCTTCCTGAATTAATAATTTCCCTCTTATAGTAAGGGGTGACACTAAACCTAGTGGATCAAAACATTTGGAAACTTCAGCAAGCAAAACTCTCTTAGTTAATTTATTGGGCATACTGTAATTATTAGGTTTTAACATTAACAAATCTCTCTCAGTATCCCAATTTAAACTCAATACATTACTACATTTTGGCACTTCATCTCCAGGGTAATCTTTACTTATTTTGTCCTTTAATTTGGACGAATTACTATTCCATTCTCTCAGAGGCATATTTGCACTTTGCATTATTTTATTAGCCTCTCCATAAGTCATTAACAGTTCCTCTTCAGTTGACGTCACACACAGGAAATTGTCCACATAAAATTGTTTGCTCATTACTTTACTCAATGGACTTCCCGTGCATTTAAGGTGTGCATTTATCGTCGCTTGAAGTAGGAACGGACTGGATGTAGCACCAAATAATAGGCTCCTAAAGCGAAAGGTTTTCAGAGGGCTAAGTGGGTCAATAGGATTTTCAGGCCATAAGAAGTGAGTACAATCCTGGTCAGCCTCTTGTAAACCCATTCTTAGGAAAGCTTTACTTATGTCAGCCGTAAAGGCATAATTTTTCATCCTGAAATTTAATAAGATATCTTCTAATTTTTCCGTCAATGACGGACCTGTCATCAAACAGTCATTTAAACTAGGTACATTTTTGTTACTCCTGGCACACAATTCTCAGAGGAGTGGTCTTAGAATCCTTCTTCACTCCGTGATGTGGCAAATAATGACCATAAATTTTGGCTTGCTCAGGAGGTACCTCTTCTATAAATTTGTTAATTAACTGTTCAGCAATTATATCATTATAGGCAGTTAACAATTCTGGTGTCTTACTCAATTCACAGAGCTGAGCCTTTAACTGCCCTTTCTGTAATTAGTGGGCAATTCTGGATGGTTCAGTCTCCACAGAAGTTGTACCCAGTATTGTCCAGATTCAAATTTTACATCTTTCAGGTATTGCTCCTGAGTAAAAGAATCGTCTGGACTTTCTTCACTTACATTTATTCCAATGCTGTCTAATTCCCACAATTTATGCACTGGCTCAACACCATCCTCTATGGAAGAATTATACTGGGGTACGATTTCATGAGTAAGACACACAGTTATGGTATTTGTAGTTTCCTCTAGTCACGAATTATCATTACGAGTAAACCTACCATACATTACATGGCATCCTGCAATCTTCAAAAGGGTGACACCACATTTCTTTACCATACCCTTTACAAAGGAGGCATGTGAGGGAAAAGTTCAATAGATAGGAGTAGCGAGAGAGTATATAGTAACAATAGTTTCATTGCTGGCTACTTGTTAAGGTAGGGTAAGTCAAGCTCCCACTATTCCCACCTTTTTCCCCCACCCCAAAAATGATAGTTTGACTCCTCCTCCCCCCCCCACCCTGAAAGGTGACGTGTGGGGCTCTGGTCCAAACAGTAATCACTAGACTCACAGCTCCCAGCACTACTGTAAGTACATGCCTGCCTTGTATTCTAGTGGATTTATGGGTTGAAAGCTTCACTTTTGACCAATAATAAACTTAGTCTTTTCAGCCTTGCTCTATGTTGACTGTTGTAATAATCACCACATCTTTTAGGTATTGTACTTATCATGAAGAGTGATTATTTAAGCAGTGGGTAACCTGTCTATCTTTTCAGCTTGGATGACAGAGAGGGTCACCTGTCAATCAACGAGAAGAAATGGTGGAGATGGACTAACGTCTTGAGACTTCCCCGTTTTGGATTTAATTACCTGTGCACCTGTATGAAATTGCAGGACGTAACCCATCATCATTGCAGCGGTAAAGAACCTGCTTTCCTGTCATCGGGATATAATACTCAAAGCTATACTGTGAAGAACTAGCCAGACCTAGAAAATGTACAGAGAACTTTCACGGCGCGCATAATGGAGATAAAACATCTCAATTACTGGGAGCGCTTGAGGTTCCTAAACCTGTATTCCCTGGAATGCAGGAGGGAGAGATACATGATTATATACACCTGGAAAATCCTAGAGGGACTAGTACCGAACTTGCACACGAAAATCACTCACTACGAAAGCAAAAGACTTGGCAGACGATGCACCATCCCCCCAATGAAAAGCAGGGGTGTCACTAGCACGTTAAGAGACCATACAATAAGTGTCAGGGGCCCGAGACTGTTCAACTGCCTCCCAGCACACATAAGGGGGATTACCAACAGACCCCTGGCAGTCTTCAAGCTGGCACTGGACAAGCACCTAAAGTCAGTTCCTGATCAGCCGGGCTGTGGCTCGTACGTTGGTTTGCGTGCAGCCAGCAGCAACAGCCTGGTTGATCAGGCTCTGATCCACCAGGAGGCCTGGTCACAGACCGGGCCGCGGGGGCGTTGACCCCCGGAACTCTCTCCAGGTAAACTCCAGTGGGTCATAACCAACACCTGCGACCCCCCCCCATCATCAGCAACGGCTACGATTTCAACAACACAGTGTCACCAACACCAGACACCCCTATATATATTAGCGTTGAATTCAGTTATCATTTATATTTTTAATTTTTCATTTTATTTAATGTAGGATTAATATTTCATATTTAAGTGTTTTATATTCTATATTTTCTATATAATAAAGTGTTTATGTTTGTCTGTTATTATTTCTTTTTCTATTCATTAATTTTCCTGAGG